>NC_081411.1:482600776-482753276 GCF_030272615.1 Cryptomeria japonica
AACTAGAATTATCATCAAGAATTTGGAGATGTTATTCTTTCAGTTTATTTCTTCTGAATTGTAGTCTGGTCATTTTATAAGTCAATGAGACTTCCTTGTAAGGTAGTCAACCTTCCCTGAGGTTTGTAGCCTTCCGGGTTATTATATCTTGAGTTGTAAGCTCTAGGCAATGTTCCTGAATGTTAGTGCATTCCCCATTGTAATATTTTCACATACTACTACAGAGTATCATCTTATTGTGGGTAGGTTCCCACAGTGGTTGTGTGTGTGAAAAGTGGAATAAGTATCTGCAAGTTGTAAGAAACAACACTTTAATTAAGTCATTACATGTATGGTTAGACAGATATAATCATGAATAATAAAACCATAACAAATCAACCAATTGCCTTCTAAAAGATGCGAGTATAGACTTGCTCTCAAATTTGTATAAGCAATACCAGTGACTAGACTACACCAAGACGAAGGATTTAATCTATATGAGCATGATATTAAGCTAAATGGATGCAAGATTATGCTAGATGGATGAATAGTAGGCTATATGAATTCAAGCAATCATAATTGAACTAAATATGCAAAAAGATAAACTAAGATGCAATAATCTCAAAGAGCAAGCACAATATCTTCAATGACTCCTGAACAAAAAATGTATAATAACAATAAATCTTTAGGGTGTCTTGAACGAGAGATGAAGGCTGAATTTATAGAAACGAGCGGTTGAGATTATTCAAGAAAAAGCACAATTTAGGATAATTGAAATAATTGAGAGATCAGATTCAGTTAACCTTGAGATAGATTCCAATTATAGTTTGATTGAAATGCATTTAGATTATAAGTTTGAGTTTGCATTGGAGATAAAATTCAATTAATTCCATGCACTTGAGATAAAAATAGGTGATTCCATGCAATTTCTTTGATTTATTCAAGAAAAATGTCTTTTCAATGCAACTGAACTTCTTTTCTCAAAAGCTTTGAGTTCCAATTCTAGATAATGATTAATAAATCATTTAATTGTTTTTCTGATTTCAAGTTATCTCAATTTAGAAGAAGAAATAATATCTCAAGTTTGATTTCTCTTCAATTCAATTCTTTTATTTTATTTTCAATTTAACTCTTTCTTTGCATATTGATTCCTCTTTTTTAATAAATTAATTCCTTTTTTATGATTAAATGGCAAATTTATTAATTAATTAAATATGCTAGGATATTTAATAAATTAAATAGGATAATTGATCAAAATGATTTTCTTGGAATGATCTAATTAATTAACTATTTAATTAATATGGAATAATTCACTTGCCATGTGACATTTGATGATTGAAGAATTAATTAATTGTGTGCTCAAAGTTAATTTAATTGCCTTTGGTTAGGACCTTGGTGATGTTGTTGAGATTAGGGGCTCATGTTTTAGATGACCATTTTTAGGGTATTACATTTTCCCCTTTGAATTAATGTGCGAGCAGTGCGTTCGTTCAAAGAATATGTTGATGTCTAGGAGATACTAGTTCTGAACTTGATTGATCACAAACCAGATGAAGAGCTAGGTGTTTAGATTGATTTGAAGTGATGAAGCTGAACAGAGTTGATTAAAGTGAAACCGATCCCGAACTTGATTGAACAAGGACCAATGAAGAGCAAAGATACCAAACTTGAACTTGATTGATCAAGAAGCGGATCTTACTGATCTAGAACTTGATTGAACTAGACGCAGTGAGCGAAGATAAAAATCGATTTTGAACTTGATGGATCAAGATACGATGAGCGAAGATAAATTGTCTAGCTTGATTTGATGTGATGAAACTAAAAACCTGCTTAGATTGAGCATGTGATCAAAGATACTCTTTAAACTTTTGATGAATAATCAACTTGATGAAAAGCGATGAAACTGATTAACATTAAGAGACTGATTTAGATGAAGACAAATATCAGCTTGATTTAAAGCGATGAAACTGATATGCCCCTAGTGATTGATTTGATTTAGATGATCAAGAGATCTCAACTTGATATGATGAGATGAAGCTGAGATGCGATAAGGTCTTGTTTGACTTTCTTTAGTTTAAAAAATTTTTTGCTCAACTTTTGATGAAGTTTGAAAAATTTCTCGACATTTGAAGATGTGAGATCATAAGGTCATGAGTATGCCCCCTCAAGAGAGAAATTGAAAGATAGTGAGGGTAGATGATGATTATAGGAAATTGTTGGCGATGATAATTATTTGAGCACAAAGATATAGTCAGGGGAATATTTGAAGATTTAGTGGTAATTAATGAGAAATTGAGCGCAAAGTTGAGAAAGATTGAGCATTTGATGAAAAAGCGCTAAGTGGTCTAAGTTGTGCAAAATTGACTAGAAGAATGATCTTGGATTTCGATTTCGATCCCAAAAATGGAATCAGCACAGGTAAATTAGCTAAGGTTACAATTTTCATGTCCATCGGAGCAAGTTGAAAAATTAGGTTTTTGGCTATATAAGGGGTCCAAGTGTCATTTTCAATTCATTTGAACCTCTCCAAGTTTGAAATTTGAAAAGTCTTTTGCGAAGAAAAATGGTCATTCCAATCCAGGAGCACCAATTCGAGCACCAAAGACGTCATAATCAACCGCGGAACTACGAGCCAGCGGTAAGAGATGAGTCATTTGCCTTTTATTTTATCATTTTTGAATTTTGATTGAATATTTTAATTTTTCATGGCATTAAAAACCGATCAGTGTCGTTTTGTCATGCGAGACCATACTATTTCTCATACGACAAGCTGTCTTTTATTATTTTATCATTTTAGGCCATTAGATTTATCGTCTGGGACCTCCCCTTGTATCGTACAAAAGTTTTCTTAAAAGACCTTTTTTTTGCAAGTGCATGTAGTTTATTGTATGGGAGTCTTTTGTTGTGCTATATGAATTCTTAACTCATACGAGTTTCTGCTTAGACTATCAAATGTCATATGAAAAACAATGAGCATTTTTAAGGGTCCAAACATGAAAATTTGATTTTGCAATTGATGTATTTGGATTTGCGTGATGTTTAAGTTGTTGTATAGCATAATTTGGATTATTTTATGATGCTCTATTGTTTGATTCTTGCAGGTTCGATTTCCACATGTCTTGTTTCGGTGTGTTTATCCTCCCACAATGAGGCTAGTTCATGAGTTATCTAATATAGATAGAGCACATATTGACTTGTGTGGGTTTACCCACCTTTTACAGATATCGGATATCCATGTGAATCACGGGGTGCTTACTGCACTGGTTGAGAGATTTCATTTTGAGCACAACCTTCCATTTACCAGTTGGGGAGATGACCATCACTCCAGAGGATGTCTATAGGATATTGAGGATTCCATTTGCTGGGGATAAGGTTGATTACAATTCTACTCAGTGTCTTGGTATATTAGCCTTGAGATGCATTTTTCATGATGAGGATATTCTTATGTAGGCTATCAGTTGGGATTATATGATGGCCAGGTATAGTGAGCAGTTTCCCTTGGCATGTGTCTTGGCGGGATTCATTGGTTGCTTCATTATGCTAGACAAAGGACAGCAGGGTTTCTTATCCAGCTAGGCTAGGATGTTGGAGAGACTTTTGGATCATCCTGAGAGGTTAGAGTGGGGTTCTTGTCTATTATCCCACATGTATTATGAGATGCATGAGGTTGTTTATAGGGAGGGGAAGAGCATGGCAGGAGGTGTCCCGGTCTTACAAATATGGGCCTGGGAGAATATCCCAATTTGCAGACCTATTATGGATGATGCTAGAGATCCACAACAGCCGATAGTTTATTGTAGCATCAGAATTAGGAATCATCAAAGCAATATATAAAGACATGTTAATCATTATTAGCTAAATCACACATTGCAATGATCTAATCCTAAGCACACTCAATAGAGACATAAAAACAAAGCATTCAAAACACAAATATCATGCAAACCAGATGACGAATTGGATGCTTCTTCCATGCGACTCCATTGTTCTTCTTTCCTCTTCAATGGATTTGTGGATCTCACCTACAAGTGCACATACAATTGAAAGCAAGATTGATGTTGGTTATTGGTCAAGAGTACTAGAAGCGTGATTTGACAAAGTGATTATATGATTAAGGATTCGGATTAGCTTTGATTGAAAATCATCCAATTTATAGAAGAATTGGATAAATGACAAGATTAGCATGATGCAATTCAAATGGAAATTGCAAATCAATATGACAAATTATGCACTTTCCATGCACAATTTGATTGATTGATAATTGATGACAAATTATGACACATTCTATGTCAAAATTGATTGATTATCAATTATGACAATTTATGACAAATTGAAATGTCATTCCCATAGAATTAGGAGATGAAATAGGAGGAATTTGAAATTAGGAAATTAAGAAAATTAGAAAATTGAAATTGATGACAATTAGGAATTAGAAATTGATGGAAAAATAGGAAATTGATGGAAATTAGAAATTAGGTAAATTAATTAACAATTTGTCATTTATTAATTAATTTACAAGAGGAAGAATAATTAGCCAATTAAATAAAGATTTAATTGTAATGAGAAGACCTAGGATTAATAAATAATTTAGTAATCCTAGAGGAAGAAATGAGAAATTAGGTTAAATGAATAAATCATAAAACCCTAGAAGACGAATTAGAAGTGCAAAAATGACAATTAGGTCTTGATTGAAGATAATTAATGTCATGATTTTGAATTGATAAATGACCAGTGCGACAAAATTATTTGATTAAGAAAATGCACCAATTGACGAGGAACAATGACAAATTGATCCAAATTGACATAATTGAGACAGACAACGATCGATGACAAATCGGTCGCAAAATGACAAAATTGATAAGAGGACAACGATCGATGACAGAATATATTGCAAAACGACAGGATTGAAAATGACCACGATCGATGATAAATCGATCGCAAATGACAAGATCGAACATGACAACGATCGATGACAAATCGATCATAAAACGACAAGATTGATAAACCGATCGCCAGATGATAAGATTGAAAAGAGGACAAAACCCTAATTAGGATTGACGATGTCCAAAATGATAAGATTGATGATAAGATTGATAAGAGAGAAATGATTGATGACAAATCGATCGCAAGATTGACAGGAGGACAAAACCCTAATTAGGATTGACGATGTCCAAAATGATGACAAATAAGCATGCACATTGATGTGATAGGATAAAATCGATCAAAATCATGATTGGATAGTGTTGTCGACAAGACCAAATTTGAGAGCGAGACAACTAAAGAATGTAGAAGAATGACTCGATGTTTGCAAATGATAAAGACCAAGTGCGCAACATGGAAGAAATGTTAATGCGATGCAAAAACCTAAAATGAGGCAATGCGCAAATGTTAAAGTATGACTTCACAAGCGTTGACCATTTTTAGGTGTCTACATTTTGCCCCTCTTTGAGACAATGCGATTTTAAGCGTTGTTTCAAAGAATAGTAATGAAAATGCCCCAGACAATAATAATGACATATGCATGCCCCCTCGAGGAATTGGCCGAAAACATGCAGAAAATAGGCCAATTGATCGATAAAAATGATAGGAAATGATAGGATTGACAATCGGAGATCGGATGCATGAAGGACAAGCAATGTAAGGTGCACAAGACCACGATCAACATAAGATGGAGAGGATATACGTCCATCTATGCACTGACAAAGATCTATAAATGGGACCAAGAGAGGGAAAATTGCTCATTTGCACTAGCCCAAGAAGAGGATTTTGTTGCTCTGGAAAAGGACACTTGCAGAGAGATGGCAAACATTCAAATGGTAGATCACCTTGAAGAACGTGTATGCACATACAAACAATCGGATGATGTGGGAGCAGTGATATGGATCTCAAAAACCCATGTTTTCAATTTCATGAATTTTGATGGCTTGTGGGACATTGCGGGGCCCACAGGGGATACAAAAATGGACTCCTGCGCTTGTGTCATCTAGTTCTCTAAGCTTTGCATTGGCAATATGTCATAATTCATGACATAGAAGGTGTCATAACCTTCCTCTTTCCACTCAATTGTGCCATTTTTGAAATCAATTGCCAAAATATCAATTTCATGCTAATCTTGTCTTTTCTCCAATTTGTCTATAAATTGGATGAATTTCTTCAATCAAAGGCCCCAATTGATTGCATTTTTGAATCCCCTAATAATTAATAATTGGTAATCCCTATCAGGCTATCGAATTTATGCTTCTAGTACTCTTGAGCTTTTCATCAATCTTGCTTTCAATTGTGTGTGCACTTGTAGGTGAGATCCACAAATTCATTTGAAGAGGAAAGAAGAACAATGGAGCCACATGGAAGAAGCATCCAAATTGTCATCTGGTTTGCATGATCTTTGCTTTTGAATGCTTTGTTTTTATGTCTCTATTGAGTGTGCTTAGGATTAGATCATTGCAATGAATGCATTGGTGATTGAGCTATTACGTTTATCTTATTTGTGATGATTTCCTATTTCCTATGCTACATTAATTAATGTACGTTAGGAAATTAGGAATCATCAAAGCAATATATAAAAGGACATATTATTCATTATTAGCTCAATCACACATTGCAATGATCTAATCCTAAGCACACTCAATAGAGACATAAAAACAAAGCATTCAAAATGAAAGATTATGCAAACCAAATGCAGAATTGAATGCTCCTTCCATGCGGCTCCATTGTTCTTCTTTCCTCTTCAATGGATTTGTGGATCTCACCTACAAGTGCACATACAATTGAAAGAAAGATTGATGAAAAGCTCAAGAGTACTAGAAGTGTAAGTTCGATAGTTTGATTAAGGATTCGGATTCAAGATTAGCTTTGATTGAAAATCATCCAATTTATAGAAGAATTGGATAAATGACAAGATTAGCATGATGCAATTCAAATGGAAATTCAAATCAATATGACAAATTATGCACTTTCCATGCACAATTTGATTGATTGATAATTGATGACAAATTATGACACATTCTATGTCAAAATTGATTGATTATCAATTATGACAATTTATGACAAATTGAAATGTCATTCCCATAGAATTAGGAGATGAAATAGGAGGAATTTGAAATTAGGAAATTAAGAAAATTAGAAAATTGAAATTGATGACAATTAGGAATTAGAAATTGATGGAAAAATAGGAAATTGATGGAAATTAGAAATTAGGTAAATTAATTAACAATTTGTCATTTATTAATTAATTTACAAGAGGAAGAATAATTAGCCAATTAAATAAAGATTTAATTGTAATGAGAAGACCTAGGATTAATAAATAATTTAGTAATCCTAGAGGAAGAAATGAGAAATTAGGTTAAATGAATAAATCATAAAACCCTAGAAGACGAATTAGAAAAGCGAAAATGACAATTAGGTCTTGATTGAAGATAATTAATGTCATGATTTTGAATTGATAAATGACCAGTGCGACAAAATTATTTGATTAAAAAAATGCACCAATTGACGAGGAACAATGACAAATTGATCCAAATTGACATAATTGAGACAGACAACGATCGATGACAAATCGGTCGCAAAATGACAAAATTGATAAGAGGACAACGATCAATGATAGAATATATTGCAAAATGACAGGATTGAAAATGACCACGATTGATGATAAATCGATCGCAAATGACAAGATCGAACATGACAACGATCGATGACAAATCGATCGTAAAATGACAAGATTGATAAACCGATCGCCAGATGATAAGATTGAAAAGAGGACAAAACCCTAATTAGGATTGACGATGTCCAAAATGATAAGATTGATGATAAGATTGATAAGAGAGCAATGATTGATGACAAATAGATCACAAGATTGACAGGAGGACAAAACCCTAATTAGGATTGACGATGTCCAAAATGATGACAAATAAGCACGCACATTGATGTGATAGGATAAAATCGATCAAAATCATGATTGGATAGTGTTGTCGACAAGACCAAATTTGAGAGCGAGACAACTAAAGAATGTAGAAGAATGACTCGATGTTTGCAAATGATAAAGACCAAGTGCGCAACATGGAAGAAATGTTAATGCGACGCAAAAACCTAAAATGAGGCAATGTGCAAATGTTAAAGTATGACCTCGCAAGCGTTTGACCATTTTTAGGTGTCTACATTTTGCCCCTCTTTGAGACAATGCGATTTTAAGCATTGTTTCAAAGAATAATAATGAAAATGCCCCAGACAATAACAATGACATATGCATGCCCCCTCGAGGAATTGGCCGAAAACATGCAGAAGAGAGGCCAATTGATCGATAAAAATGATAGGATCGAACGAACTAACAACCGGAGATCGGATGCATGAAGGACAAGCAATGTATGGTGCACAAGACCACGACCAACATAAGATGGAGAAGACGCACGTCCATCTATGCAATGACAAAGAGCTATAAATGAGACCAAGAGAGTGAAAATTCTTCATTTGCACTAGCCCAAGAAGAGGGTTTGTTGCTCTGGAAAAGGACACTTGCAGAGAGATGGTGAACATTCAAATGGTAGATCACCTCGGAGAACATGTACGCACGTAAAAATGATCGGACTATGTGGGAGTAGCGATATGTATCTCAAAAACCCATGTTTTCAATTTCATGAATTTGACTTGCTTGCGGGACATTGCGGGGCCCACAGGGGATGCAGAAACTGACTTTTGCGCTTGTGTAGGGTCTTTTGTGCTTGTGTAAGGTCTTCTACACTTGTGTGAGGTCTTTTGCGCTTGTGTAAGGGTACACAAGTGCAAGAGTCAAGACACAAGTGCAAGAGTTAAGACACAAGCGCAAGAGTGCATGTAAGACTCAATTTTGGTCCAAAACAACATGCAAAGGACCTGAAAAGGGGGGACAAGGGTAGGATAGGTCAGAATAGATGAAAAACACCCTGAGGTGGACATGAAAATGAGGAAATGCAACCTGTAGGAGCAAACCCTAAAACTGACAAAATGTGCTCCAATTGTGATGCAGAGTCGATAGTATCTGTTGATCACGCGGGAGAACCGACCTGACTGCTTCATGTTATGACATAGACTCAAAAGCATGGACAGAGATACAATAGCAGGACTTGGGATAGGAGGGAAATCATCCTTGAGACATGGCAGGGATGAGGAGGATAGAGGGAGCACCCAGTGACAGAGGTACATGCTCCTTAGACAGATAGTGGACATTATGTAGTTTGACATGTTGTAGTCAGCCTGCGAGCCATACTTAGGACAGACAGTCCAATTTTGTACTCTGATATTATTATGATATGTGATATGAAATGCATCGATATGATGGGATGCAATGTGTTATGATTTGTAGTTATTTTCTATGTATGGATGACTTATGCACTATTTATGTACCATTGTGGAACATGTGTGGATGCATTTTTTTGTGTTTTTGATGCATTTATAGTATGAAATGGATAAAATGCTTGATATGATGCAAATGTACTAACCAAATGGATGCAGGATGCAACATGCATTTTTGAAAATCGGAGCACTAGACCAAACTGACTATCCGACCGGACGGAAGAAATGTTAGTAAGAAGAAAATGAAACAGAGGACAGTTAAAAATGAAGAAAACTTGCTTTCAGTAATGCACTTTGTAGGTGAGAACCTTTATTTTTATGTAGCAAAATGGATGCAGAGCATCATGGCATTGAAGGCCAGAGCTGAAATGCAACCCTTTTTGCAAAAGACAGACACATCACAGACAAATAGCAATCACAAAAGAAAAGAAAAGGACCATGATCCATCCCGGTCACTCTAAATCACTCAGTGACATCATCGAGCAACATAGGAACATGATTGAAGATAAATCAATAAAAAGATAAGATGCACAAATTCCAACAAGTCAAACAAACATCTTGATCTTCATTGTCAAAAGTTGAAAGTGCTGATAGGACGATCATGCTGTCTAGTTTCAGGACATGCGGTACCCCGTCTAAGACAAGACACAGTCTGGTTTCGAGTATACCACACCCTGTATAAGACCCATGATAGCAGTAACAAGGACAAATGATTTTGATGTTGATATTTGATTGATAAGACAATTGTGATCAGGTTGAATGTTTGGTTTTAATTGAAAAAGTTCATCTGTTTAAGCATGATTTCATTTAAAGCACAGTGTATGATTGCGAGTGTCCTTGGATGAATGCTCAGTGATTTGTCTTATGCACAAAAGGAATAATGTATTGCAAAATGTTCGTTTTTTGGATTTGGAGTTTTACAATTTTTTTGTGTTCATTTTTTTTTCAGGACTTTATTTGATTTTTATGAATTTTTTCAGGACATTATTCGATTTTTATGACTTTTTTCAGGACATTTTTCAAATTTTAAGACCCTTTTCAGGACATTTTTCAATTTTTTTTATGAAATTTTTTTAGGACAGTTTTCAATTTTTATGAATTTTTTCAGGACATTTTTCAAATTTTTTTTTTTTTAGGGAGTTTTTCAATTTTTATGAGATTTTTTTCAGGACATTTTTCAATTTTTTTTTGTTTTTAGTTTTTAATGACTTTGCCCCCAATGTCTAGCAAGGCAAGGAATATGATAGGTGAATAAATAGGCTTGCTGAAATGATGGTGGATAGAGGGAAGACAAAGGCCTTTTATTATGGAGACAATACGGATGCAATTTCGAAGGGCTATGGCGTGATGGGACAAGAGACTGGATATGACAATGTAAAGCAGGAACATGGCATGAGGGACATGTCAAGAGGTTTTTGAAACCATGTTTAAATTTGGCGTCCTTATGTCAGATCAAGATCAAGGAATGAAAAAGAGTGTATGGATAGTGATAAGATATGGATGGGATAAGCAAGACCAAGAATGGGTAAGGGACATGGACTGAAGATCAGAATAGGATACGGGATAGGCTAAGGGATAGTGGCAGAAAGTTGCAATAAGATAGGGAATATGGATGAAAGGTTGTAATAAGCAAATGGATAAATGACCAAGAGCTATGATAGACTAAAAGCTGCAAACAAGATATGTGATGCTCATGAAGATCCTCAGCCTTGTCAAGATCAAAGGTGGAAAGGGAAAATGAACATGAGGGATGATAGGACAAGGAAGGGTAATGACATGGTATGATAGGATAATGAAGGGCAATAGGATATGAAGGAGGAAAACTGCTCCCAAGTGTGATTGTGCAAGAAGTTCATAAATTATGCATGACGCCTGTTTGCCAGGTTTTCATCACGGTACTTGCCCAAGGTGCCTGTTTGCCAGGTTTTCACCAGTGGACGAATTATTTTTCTTTACTTTTTTTCTTTTGTCTTTTCCTTTTTTCTTTTTCTTTTTTTTGTATTTTGACTTTTTCAAGAGAAGATGGACACATGATAGGGGATGGAAGAAGGACTCAAGCGTCTTTTTTTTTTTTTGGATATTAGTCTTGAAATAAATGGACCATGACCTTTAACAGTATGCTCAAAGATGTTGGTAGGATAAGGACATGGAAAATGAGATGAAACTAAGGCAAGGATTTATGCAAAGGATTGGATCCAAGGGATGTAAGGATGGAAAATATGCATTGGATAATAGGTAGGATATTGGAAGAATTGGGCTTCAGTGGATGGAAATGTTGGCAAGATCGACATTGGCACACACCTTGAGGGGTGATGGACTGATGGAGGAATGACATATTTTGGATTGTGAGATTTGGATGGAGGAATAGCTTGGGATTTTGGGACATACGGGCCCAAAATGGAAGAAGGAGGTGGTGGAGAAATAGACTTGGAAGGTTTGGATGGAGGAATAGCAATTTTGGATGCCAAGTTGGATGTTTCTTTTTGTGCTTCAAGGAGCTTCTTGGGGATCCACATGGTTTTTGATTTTTCATGCTTTTGTGGTTCCTTGGAGTGCATTGCTTGCACAAGGGATTTAGGAACCCATATATATTTTGAATTTGCTTTATTTTGCTCAGTGGGCCTTTGTGGCCTTTTGGATATTTCTTTTTCTTTATAGATCATATTTTTCTTTGTTTTGACATGTCGATTATATTGGACATGTTGATCCTTGAATACATGTGGATTTCTAAACTTATGATGTTTATACTTGGCATCCAAATTGCTTGGAAGAGGGAATGAATGTCGGTGTGGATGGGAATGATATGGAGGCATGTGGGATGGATGGAAGGTTCTCCAAGATGTGTGCCTTTGCTGATGTTGCATAGGAGATGGAGGGATATAGGGACCTAGAATGGATGGAAGTGATGATGGGGAAGGTGGACATTTGGATTTTGACTTTGAAGGGATACCAACGCCTTGAGTGTGAGCTTTGCAGCCATGACCATTAGTATACTCTTTGATATGGAGGGTTTCTTGCTCATGAAGGTCTACTCCTTTTCCTTTATGAATATCTTGACTTGTAGGATACTCTTTTCTTTGGGAAGAAGAAGTGAGTCCATTATGAGGTGGATATGGTATGAGAGAAATAATGAGATCTTGAACTAGATTGGATTTCACCAAAGTGGAAGAACCCATTGTGCATGTCGAGGGTTCATGAACATCTTTCATTGACATGTTAGAATCATGAGGGGGATTAGGATCATGAGGGGGACTAGGATTGTGTAGTGGACATGGTTCAATGACAGGTTCTTCAAGAGATGGAATGGGAGGAATAATGGGATCATCACAAGAAATGAGATCTTGGAGTGTATATGGAGGATTAGGATGTGGAGATGGTGGAACAAGTGGATATTGTGGAGGATATGAAGGAATGATAGGGTCTTGTGTTGGAAATGAACTTGGAAGGATACTTTGATCTTGACAATTTGTCATGATTTTAAATAACAATTTGTCATTTATTAATTAATTTACAAGAGGAAGAATAATTAGCCAATTAAATAAACATTTAATTGTAATGAGAAGACCTAGGATTAATAAATAATTTAGTAATCCTAGAGGAAGAAATGACAAATTAGGTTAAATGAATAAATCATAAAACCCTAGAAGACGAATTAGAAGTGCAAAAATGACAATTAGGTCTTGATTGAAGATAATTAATGTCATGATTTTGAATTGATAAATGACCAGTGTGACAAAATGATTTGATTAATAAAATGCACCAATTGACGAGGAACAATGACAAATTGATCCAAATTGACATAATTGAGACAGACAACGATCGATGACAAATCGGTCGCAAAATGACAAAATTGATAAGAGGACAACGATCGATGACAGAATATATTGCAAAATGATAGGATTGAAAATGACCACGATCAATGATAAATCGATTGCAAATGACAAGATCGAACATGACAACGATCGATGACAAATCGATCGTAAAACGACAAGATTGATAAACCGATCGCCAGATGATAAGATTGAAAAGAGGACAAAACCCTAATTAGGATTGACGATGTCCAAAATGATAAGATTGATGATAAGATTGATAAGAGAGCAACGATTGATGACAAATCGATCGCAAGATTGACAGGAGGACAAAACCCTAATTAGGATTGACGATGTCCAAAATGATGACAAATAAGCACGCACATTGATGTGATAGGATAAAATTGATCAAAATCATGATTGGATAGTGTTGTCGACAAGACCAAATTTGAGAGCGAGACAACTAAAGAATGTAGAAGAATGACTCGATGTTTGTAAATGATAAAGACCAAGTGCGCAACATGGAAGAAATGTTAATGCGACGCAAAAACCTAAAATGAGGCAATGCGCAAATGTTAAAGTATGACTTCGCAAGCGTTGACCATTTTTAGGTGTCTACATTTATAGTTATTCTGGATACATTACTCAACCCCATCTGGGAAAGACAAAGTATTGGAAACAACAGCTTGATGATTTGATCATTGTTGTATGGAGACCTTACAGGGGTCTTGAGTTGTGGGATGATTGGAGAGCTGTGTGGCATGACATGTTCATGACTTGTCCTCTTATTGGCAGATTGGTAACAGTTATTGAGTGATTTGTTGTATCTCAGGTTATGAGGCAGTATGGTAGGCTTCAGGGGATTTCATAGGAGTTCACCACCTACGCCCATTATGCGGATGACGAGAGACAAGGATGGGCCCCTAGGTTATCCTACGCATTGAGCATGTAGGCGTTGGCAGGGTTATAGCAACTTTGGTGGGACTACCTAGATGACATTGCAGATGCGGGGGTATTGCCCCAGTATAGGGATTGGTTTTAGAGTCATCCCTTTTTTAGGTTTATAGATCCAGCTGAGCATGTGCCTCTCATAGAGGAGGATGAGGATGATGCCCCTGCACAGGCATAGGGATAGAGACAAAGCGAAGAGGCTCCTAGGCAGGCAGGTGGTGATCTTGGTGCTAGCAGTAGCAGAGTACCAGCTAGGGGGAGACAGTAGAAGAGAGGAGAGGGTAGATCCCTTGGATTTGTTGGTATGAGGATGAGTGGTGCTAGGACAGCAAAGGGTGGAGGAGAGGAGGAGCGAGCAGCTCCTAGACAGGTGCGATAGCGGAGGGATGAATAGGGTGGAGATGGTGGTGGAGATAAAAGTGGAGATGGAGGCGGAGAGCCTATGAGGGAGCAGGGGGTAGCTGATGCAATACGGTCGATGAGAGCCAGATTAGCAGGTCTGCATTCACAATTGATAGTGGCTCAGACATAGCTTGTAGAGCGAAACTGACAGCTGGTGAAGATTAGGGTAGAGCGAGATGCTCTTCAGTGGGAGGTTTTGCATCAGACCAGTCAAGTGGCTTATTACATTGCTGCTTATAGTGTCATAGTTCCTATAGCATAGTAGGTTGTCCCATATTCGCAGTATATGGATCGATCTGAGGGAGATCGAGCACCTAGGCAGGATGTTGGTCAGCAGACTCCACCTCCTCCACCACCTGGCGATGAGGGAGAGGCAGAGAGATAGATTTTTGTAGCTCTTAGATTTTGTGATATACCCCATTTTTTGTAGCCCATACGATTCTTACTCCGGTGGGAGATTGTAGATGACAGTTGATATCATTTGTACCCTGAGACTTTTCTTTGATATATATGAGATCTTGGTTTGATGCCATCATACTTGTGTCAATTGATTATGAGATGTTTTTCTATATGCTTTATTCTATATATATGCATATTTGTTCAGTATGGATGTATGTAATGCAGATGAATATGGATGTTTATTTTTGTTTCTTTTCATATGCAAATAGATGATGAAAATGAGTAACTAATAATGCAAAAAAATTATTTTTTTCTATACAATAATATTAATGCAAACAAGTATGTATAATGAAATGTATGGATCTATATAAGATGCTTATGTATGCAGCTAACATCTCAATACACAAGTATTTGATCAGAGAAATGATGAAAAATAGACCACTTAACTGAGAAATGATGATACTTCAAACTCTCATTCAAAAGATAAAGAGATCATTGTTATCATGTAGAAGTCACTCTAAATGCACAAAATTCAAAATGAATGCAACCTAACTCTAGTCACTAGATTTGGAATGCTTAATTTTCATCACTGAGCATTTACAAACATAGCAGGAAAATTAGAGTTCCTTCCTTTTCATGTGCAATATTAATTATCATGTCTGCAATGACCCTTTTATCATTCATATCCTTGGACAGATTACGCATGCATTTGGATTGCATATTTAAAGAAATTCCCTCAAAATAGAAAAATAAATTATGCCAACCTCCCTGGAGCATACAAATAAGCGGAGTTGAGGTATGTGTGGCAATTTCACCTTAATGTGAAGGCACTTATCACAGACACCCAGCTGATTAGATCTTTCCAGATCATTGGAATCATTCCTACAAGAAGAAAACAAAGAAAATATTATGCCCCCAATCCTTACTCCTCGTAGTCAAGATAGACTTCCTCGAGTTACTCAGAGGGAATAATAATCGAAAACCAATATAAAAGACAGCACACAAAGAAAATTTCAGGCATATCTCAAACCGTTTAGTGATTGTTTTCAATAATGTTGTTTTGCTTGTTTACTCAGTGATAAAACTCTTCAGTAGTTAAGAGACAAGTGACTGACTCAGATTGGACGACCGGGTATCACTGACCGAAAGATGACTTGGTTGATTCTTCTTAGGACATGTAAAATGTTCAATCGATTAACCTAAGACTAGGACATTAATCAATTTCAATCCATGAGGGTTCTAACGAACCAGGATGTCACAAAAGCGACTAAAATATATGTACAAGTGAAAGTGTAGATGCATGAAAGTGGGAAATGCCAATGTTACGTTGATAGATGGAGCGCTTGAGTACAAGAGGCACCTGTTTGCCAAGTTTTCACCTGCTTCGCAAAGATTCTCTTTTTTTCTTTTTTTTCACGACTTTTTATGATTTTTATGATTTTTTTTAGGACTTTTTAAGCTGTACAAGTTGCTGAAGCAGAGAATACTAAGTGAAAAATTTCTTCAAGTGGATGGTGTTGATCGGTTAATGGAGTTGTTCTCCTTCTGATGTTGAGAGATGATAGGCACCAAAGTCAAAGACTACAGTAATGATGTAGAGACCCAGCCAGTTGGGTTCAAACTTCTCTTTATTGTCTTGAAACTGTTGATTTTTAGGATTTTCTCTCAAGACAAGGTCATCAACCTGAAATTATCTGCCGAACCTTCTTGTTATATCATTTAGACATTCTCTTTTGATACACTCTCAGATGATCAAACGCCACTTGTTGACATTCATCCAGTAACTTGAGTTCTTGCAATCTAGATATTTTGTAGTCTTCATCAGTAATGAGACCTTGCAAAGAAATTCTCAAAGACGGTATTTCCACCTCAATAGGTAAGACTACTTTGGATCCATACACCAAAGAAAAAGGTGTAGCCCCAATAGGTGTTCTAATACTTGTTCTATAAGCCCATAATGTAGGATTGAGCTGCAAATCCCAATCCCTTCCAGATTTATTTATTGTTTTGTGTAAGATAGTCAACAAATTTTTGTTAGATGCTTTAGCTTGTCCATTACCTTAAGGGTAATATATGGATGACCAGTGTTGTTTGATTTTGAATTTTTCACAGAGTTCATCTAGATCTTTATTCTTGAATTATCCTCCATTGTCAGTCACAATGGATGAAGGTATCCCATACCTGTAAATGATATAGTTTAGGATGAATAGAGCTACTTGTTTACCAGTTGCTTTGATGAGCGGAACCACTTCTACCCACTTAGTGAAGTACTCAAGTGCAGTTATTATAATCTTGTGTTTGTTAGATGATGCAAGATATATTTGGCCAATGAGATCAAACACCCATTGCTAAAGAGACCAATGTGTAATGAAGGGTATGAGATCCCTTGCTAGAGCATGTATGAGATTCCCATGTAGCTAACACTTCTCACAAGTTTTAGAAAACTTTATAGCATCTTTCTCCATGTCTGGCCAATAGTAGCCAACCCTTAGTAATTTCTGAGCTAAAGTTAGACCATTCAAATGAGATCCACAAATACCTTCATGGACTTCCGATAATGCATGTTGGGACTCTTTAGTTTTGAGACACCTAAGCAAATTACTATCCAAACCTTGCCTAAATAGGTCGTTAGCGATGATGACGTACCGTGAAGCATTTCGAATTAGGTTCCTTTTCTCATTATGGGTAAGATTTTCAAGGATAATTTGGTCTCGTAGATAAGAGTAAATGTGGTTGTATCGAGATGAGTCATGTCCAATAAGATAACAGACCATCTGGGACTCAGGAGAATCATAGGCAAGGTAATGTAACTCTTCCACCAGGAATTCAAAAAGAAAATTAGATTCTTGTAACACTGGTATAGATGCCAAGGTGGCCATAGCATATGTTTCTCTATTTGTTGATCTGGGGATCTATTGAAATGATACAAAAGTAAAATATTTCTTGAGATCATCCACCATTCTCTTATAAGGCATCAGTTTCTCATCTTGAGTTTGATATGTATCATTAATTTGATTGATGATTAGCTGAGAATCTCCATAGATGTGTAATTCTAGAACCTTCCATTCAATAGCCAACTTGATCCCATTTACCAAAGCTTCATACTCTGCAATGTTGTTTGTGCAAGGGAAGAGAATCTTGTATGCCTTCGGGATTGAATATTTTTGAGGAGTAATAAAAAGTATTCCAGCACCGGAACCATGTTGGGTGAAAGACCCATCAAAGAACATCTTCCATGATTG
Organism: Cryptomeria japonica; assembly: GCF_030272615.1. NCBI lineage: Eukaryota > Viridiplantae > Streptophyta > Pinopsida > Cupressales > Cupressaceae > Cryptomeria > Cryptomeria japonica. The sequence continues at coordinate 482,618,880 of NC_081411.1, forward strand.
TTGAGTAAGGTGCATGATAGATTCATCTGGAAATTCTATATGTAAAGGTTGAGTGTCTTCAAGTGGAGCATCAGCAAGTTGATCTGCAATTACCTATCCTTTGATGGATTTATGTTCTATATATTCAATATCAAACTCTGCAAGAACCGTGACCCATTTAGCCAATCTTCCTGTAAGTGTTTCTTTTATTGAGAAGATATTTGAGTGGATCAATCTTAGCTACTAGCTTGATGGAATGTGCTAACATGTAGTGTCTCCATTTTTGTGATACAGAGACTAATGTCAAGCATGCTTTTTCTATTATAGTATAGTTCATTTCGTAAGACATCAATGTTCTGCTAATATAATATATAGCTCTCTATTTTTTATTTTCATCTTGTTGTGCCAGAAGTGCCCCCAGTGATGAATCAGTAGTTGATATGTATAGAATCAATGGTTTACCTTGAATTGGTGGTATTAGTATTGGTGGATTAGACAGGTATCCTTTGATTTGTTGAAGGTGTTGTTCACATTCTTGATCCCAGTTGTATGTTAATCCTTTCCTTAATACTTTTGTGAAGGGTTGAGCTTTATTTGCTAGCTGAGAAATAAAGAGTTTGATTGACTAGAGATGTCCTTGTAAACTTCTCATTTGACTGATATTCTTTAGAGGTGGCATTTCCAATATAGCTTGGACCTTCTCACGATCAACCTCAATTCCTTTCTTTGAAATAATGTAACCAAGTAATTTCCCAGATGTTACTTTGAATGCATACTTTTTAGGATTTAGCCGAAGCTTGAATTTTTCCATTCTATCTAGTATGAGGCCTAGCTCTTGAATATGTGTGGATCTCTTCAGAGTCTTTACTAAGGTGTCATCAACATAATCTTCCATATTTTTTTTGCATCATATCATGAAAGATGGTTGTTACTGCTCTTTGGTAAGTTTCTCTTGCATTCTTTAGCCCAAATGGCATGATGTTCCAACAAAAGGTTCCCCATGCACAGGTGAAAGATGTCTTTTCTTGATCTCCATGAGCTATTTTGATCTAATTATAACCAGAGAATCCATCCATTAGTGAGTATATCTCATACCCAGCAATCATATCCAATATCATATTAATATTAGGCAATGAAAAATCATCTTTTGGACATGCTTTGTTGAGATCCCTGAAGTCTGTGCAAACCCTAATAGATTTGTCTGCCTTTGATATAGGTACTATGTTTGGAATCCATTCTGCATAGTCTATAGCTCTAATTAATCCAGCTTTTAGCAAAAAATTTAGCTGAGCTTTGACTAGTAGTGCCATATGAGGGTGCATCTTACGGAGTTTTTGCTTAACTGGCTTAACTCCTAGTATAATAGAAAGATGGTGCATGATAAGATCAGGATCTAGGCCTAGCATATCAGAGTATGTCCATGCAAAGTTGATCTTCTTTTCTAAAAAGAGATTGCTGAAATATTTTAGCTCTTCTGCTGATAATGATTGAGCTAAGTGGATGATATGTGGTGTCTCTTGACTCCCAATATTTACTGGCTGAGTTGGTTCAATCAATATAGGAGACCTTTATTGGAAGTGACTTGGTAGTATATCAAGTATCTCACCTTCAAGTGCCTCGGAGAGGTTTTCACCCTTAGGTACGTCCTTTTTTTTTTTTTTTTTTTGATTCTGACACCGCCACAATGTGATTTTCGACATCAGATCTTTTATTTTTATTTTTTTGACTTTTGCAACTAAGATACTTGATATTTGTTTCAGTCATGTTCTCACTTTGTTCACTGGTGGAAGAGTCCATTGGTTCAACTGCATTGAGTTAGTAGGCTAACATGTAGTCATTAGCAAATATAGGTACATTCATAGGTTGATCTTGTAGACTACAGTCAATTAGCTCGGGATGTACCAAGGATAAAGTTTGAAGAAGTTCAAGGGAGTTCACAGTATTATCATCATAACTTCAAACCGACAAGTCGAGTTCTAGAAGACTACCTTGCGTAAGTGTCTCAAGACCAGGAAGAGTTACAACATGATCATTGAAGTGCATGTTAATATTTAGTTGACCAAATCCAATAGACCTACTTCTACTATCGTTCCCTACGCCAAACTGGACTACATATCGTGGTTCAACAGTAACAAGATTAATAGACAGATTCCCAACATTCATGATGGAGGAGTCAGTGTTTGATGTTGAATAACTAGAACTGTTGTCGGAGTCATCAGAGTCATAGGATGAAGTGTCTGACTCTTCTTCAAGTGATTGAGTAAAAGTATGTATAGTGCCAATACCTACATCTTTGATGCTGCAAGTTCCTTCATGATTTGGTTCATCTATCACTTGTATATGACATACTTGTTCACATAACCTTGATGGATTTTTGAATCTCTATCGTCTATTCCATTCAACTTCCTCTGGATTAATGACTAGTTCTACTTTTGTAGCTTCCAATTCTTCTTGTGTAGTTTCATACCTGAGTTGTTCTATCATATTAGATGGATATATGGTAGGTGAAGGATTTTCTTGTGTTCTTCCTTCTTCTAGGTTTCATTCATAGTCTTCTTGTCTCTTTAGTCTGATTTCCTCTATCTCCTTTTGTAGCTTTAAGCGTATTAGCTCTTGTGTATCATATGTGATATCAGTGGACTCTTCAGGAGTTTTTGTAATAGATGTATCTAAGAGATGATCTGGACCCCATTCATACTCATTCGAGTCAATTTCTGAATCATCTACTTGGTATATGTGACTGGAATTTTCAGTGGTGCAAACAATTCTCTGATTCTTTCTACCTCTTCTCTCATATCCTCTAGGATTTCTACTTCTTGTAGTGTTGTAGCTAATACCATCAGAACTTGAGTACTAGCTACTTCCTCCCTCTTGATTGCTAGTTCTTCTTGTTCTTTTTCACACTCTTCTTGAATATATTGAGTGTTTACTTCCTGTGATGTTGAAGGCAGTATCTTTTTCCTCCACTTAGACTGATGATGGGAAGTATGTTTTTGGTCTAATGTATTTCCTGGATTGTATCCTAGCCCAGCTTTTTCATTTGTAGACTTAGTTTTTAGATGAATAGATTCAATAATACCTTCTTGATTTTTGCCTAGAGGACCAGTACCTAAATATCCCATGTGTTGAATCATTTTATATCCTAGACCATATTGTGTCAGGGAAATATCACAATGTCTTACTTCTTTGTTTTCACTATCTTCTTTGAAAATCCATTTGAGAACAGCATCCTCTTCTATTTCATCTACAAGGGAAGTAGAGGATTGTACAAAAAGGACCATCGTAAATAAACTTTGGAGTGGAAGTATATGGCTTCATAGCTTTTGATGGTTTTCTTGACTGTCTTGGCGATGGAGGAAGAGAGATGAGTGAAAGTACTGGTTCTATCTTATATCCATCTATGCTAGATCTATGATTTTCAATTTATTTTCTAAATCCTTCATCACAGTTTCTGAACTTTCAGCTATAGAGGTTGCTCTATTATGAGGAACAAAGGTGTCAGCACACTGAGTTAATGCATTACAGGGGTAGTGTGTGTCAGCGGGAATACTGACCTCAACTCTATTATAAGGAAATTTTAAGCACTGATGGTATGTAGTTGGAACTGCCTTCATCTCATGAATCCATGGCCTACCCAGTAAGATGTTGTATGATAGAGGGAGATCAAGCACCTAAAAAATGACATCTCTTTCTACAAGTCCTACCCTGATTGGTAATAGTACTAGACCTTTAGAGCTTCTTTATTCTTCATCATAAGCTTTGATTGTTATTGTCTTGGTTGGATCAATGACATTTTCATAAAATCCCAATTGTGTAAGCAGATTGTAGGTAAAAATATTCAACCCAGTGCCTCCATCTATCAAAACACGTTTAACTCAGTGTTTATGGACCATAGCTTCAATGTGCAATGGTTGGTTATGTGGGTGATTCAGTGAGTTGTCATCTTCTTTAGAGAAAGTGAGATAATGAGGCGAAGTCAGGTGACCCACCATAGATTGAAACCGATTCATATCTAAATCTTTTGGGACATTAGTAGTGAGAAAGGCTTTTTCCAGGATCTCTTTATGAGCAGAAGAGATTTTGAGCAATTCAAAGATGGAGTTTTGAGTGTTCATTCTTTTCAACTGTTCAACAATGCTATAGCCATGAGAGGATAATGAAGTTAGTTGTTTAGATCTAGCAATAGTTTTCTTTGTTTGTTTGTTTGAAGACATTGGTAGGTTTGATGGTCTTTGAGCAGGATTTGAAGAACTAGCTCCCTGGAGAGTGACTTTCTTTTGAGAACGGGTCACAGCATTTGCATTTTGTGATTCATGTTATTTACCTTTGATTATAATCATATTGCAATATTCAAGTTGGGAAGACTCAATCATGTTGATCACATTGTCGTTGTTGGTGTAAGTGTAATTGACTTTGGCACCTCCTTTTGATTTTGAAGAATCACCTTGTTCATAAACATGTAAGGGATCTTTAAATGCATTGTGATCAGCATTTGTCATGTGATTCCCGACAACAATTTTTCCAGAGTCAATGAGATCTTGAATCTCATGTTTGAGCTTCATGCAGTTATTTGTGTTATGACCTTTGTTTCGATGGTATTTGCAATACTCATTTTCTCTCCACCATTTTGGTTTGACTTCGGGATCATATGGCCTAAAATTGTCTGGTAATGTTATCAGATCATTTTCCAATAAATTTTTAAAATCAGATTCGTATGATTCATCAAGAGGAATGAAGTCGTATTTAGGTTTCGAAAGCCAAGGTTTCTCTTTGAACCACTCTTTTATTTTCTTCAATGGATTTTCTATTGCAATTTCAGCTGCTTTGAGTGCTTGTGTGCCACTAGCCAAGTTAAATATCATGGGTTTTGAATTTGTTTTAATAGTGTCTACCACTCTATCATCAACAACGTTTCTATTGTTGTCTTTGCCATATTTCCAATATTTGTTCTTTTCTTTGGAACTAGATCCCGGTTGTGTTTCTTTCCAAAGTGAGATATCTCCCTTCTTTATAAGCACATCTTCCATCTTGAGGGTATTATCTACCATTTTGTTGAATGAAGGATGCACTTGCATTTGGATACTATATTTCAATTCAAGGATTAAGTTATTGACGAAAATGTCCATTTTCTAATAATCTGGAATAGGCCGTGAATATCTAGAGAACATCTTTCTCCAACGTTGGAGGAAAGTGAGAAAGGGTTCTCCTATTTTTTGTTTGGTATTGCAAAGCTCAATCATAGTGACTGGATGATGAATGTTATAGGAGTATTGTTGTAGGAACAATTGGATTAATTCTTGAAAAATTTTGATGCCCATAGGTAGACTTGAGAACCATTCCATAGCTTGCCCTCCTAAAGTCCTCGGGAAAAGGCGCATGAGATATGTCTGTTCATGCATGAACTCCATACATAAAGCACAAAATTCTCTGCAAGGGTCTTGAGGGTCTGAGGTGCCATCGTATTTGTCAAATTTTGGGATCTCAACTCATGAAGGAAATGGAGGCATGTATAGGTTTTTGTCAAATGGAAATGAGCATATTATATCCAGAGAATATTGTTTTGAGGATTTATCCTTGTTTTTCAGTTCTGTGATTTTAGTTTGTAAGGCTTGTAATTGTTTGTTCACCATTACCAAGGGTGACTCTTCCTCTTTAGTGAAAAGGGTCTCAACATTATAACCAGTAGGAAGTTTAGCACCTTGTTTTGCTAGTTCTAGAGAATAGTCTTCTTTTTCTCTAGCCATGATAACCTTCATCATTTTTCAGAAATCTTTATCATCTTGACATTTTTGTATATCAATTTCTGGAGGTTCAGAGGCTTCAGATTCACTTGAAGAGGAATCACTATTGGTAGCATGGATACTAAGGTTTTCATTGTGTTTAGTAGCTCGTCTTTCTTGTTCTGTTCCAGATATGATGGGAGATAAGAGTTGATCAAAAACTGGCATATCGGATGATGAAGGTTTATTATTGAGCGGGTCCTTTATGTAAAATAGGTTATCTTGATATGAAAAGGATTGTCCTTTACCTCTGTCGGCTTTCTTATGAGAACTTCTAGTTTGAGTAGGCATTTTTATTGACTAATATGACCTAGAGTTGTTTGTGATGCAAAAGTCAAGATCAAATTTGGAGCTAATTGTTCATTTAACGTATTTATTGAGAGAAGCAACTAAGATTTAGTCTCGTTTCAGGAAAGATCTATCCTGTGTAAGACATTATTTAAGTTACCTAGTTTGATTTAAGAGAAGTGACTAAGACTCAGTCTATTTTAAGGAACGATCTATCTTGTGTAAGACGTTTATCTAAGTAACTTAAGTTTGATAAATGGTTGATTGAACTAGCTGAAAGATGATCGACAAAATCTTGCAACACAACGGTAGAAGTGCACTGTTTAGATTTGTTTATACTTAGAATGGTAATAACCAATTTTATGCTCATTGTAGACTGTTTTTAGGCAAATTTGACTGTTCTAGACTGACAAAATCATAGATTCATACGACAGGTTTTACAAGACTAGACGACAGTTTAATAGCTTCAAGATGATAAAAACATTATTTTGTATGAGTTGTTGCCTATGTTTGCATGACAGATGAGTATACCTTAGATGACAAACTAATGAATGTGATGATGTTTCATATGACACATAATTAAGCTCAGACAACACTTCCCTAACCAAGGCGACAGTTTATCAAATTTCATACGACATAGAATAAGGACCCAGATGACAAACTGTAAGACCTGATGAAATTTCATACGACATGGCTATGTAGCAGGACGATAAATAAGAAGACTCATATGACAGTTTACTGGTTTACTGGACTAAGACAAAATTTTGACAGATAGGGTTTTCAATGACCGACGACAACTAGTTTTGAGATGGACTGAGTTTTTGACAGCTGATGTAGACTAGTTTGTGACACGAACAGAATTTTGACTAAGATAGACTAGTTTTTGACACTGACAGAGTTTTGACCACTGAGTTGTTTATTGTTTTCTCCAATTTTGGTATTTTAGTTTCAGTTTCAAGGATGAAAACACAGTAAACATGCAATATGTATAATGACTTCAATAACAACATGCTAACCCTATGGAAATTGGTGAGAGAAGAAAACCTTTTCTTGCAGACTCAGGTACACACCCAATATCTAATCAGAATACCATCGCTGAGGCTCATGCATTGGATTCTCAATGTTGTATTAGCCCACTCCAAATGCTAATGGGGGCATGAAATGGCAAGTATCTTGGGAGAGTTACTATCTCTCTTGCACAAAGATTATCCCCCCTTTCAGAGGTGAACTGGGTAGCTTCTAATCTTAATTGGAACTAGTAAGGGATCTATTTGGCGCATCGAGGTATAAACTCAATTAAGAGTTCTCCCAGCCTTGCAAACCAAGGTTTGATATACCTGAAGGTACGAAGGAGAGCTATTCCTGAGCACTCTTATTGACTTTATTTTCATCAAATCACGTTTATTTGATAGTGGGTTGGAGTACTTGGCGTTAGTCATTCCCACTTGGGTCGTTCCCCTCTCACTAACCTTAATGGCTTTGGCCTTATAGGCTCCTCGGGAGGGTAGGCCCGCTAAAGGTACACAAATCTCAAACTTAGAAAAATCCTCAAGGGTTTGTATTTCTAATTGTCTATGCAGACAAGAGCATACTCTCCTACCTCTCAAAATTTTCTTAAAACATGAAAGATAGATTTGTTCATTAACTAGATAGCAATTTAGGTGCCTAAAAATAAATTTAAAGAATACACAATGTTTACTCGAATCTCCTCAGGCAACCTGCAAAGACAACGAATCAGTGGTCATATTGTCTTTGTTTGACAAGCATATCCTTCGACAAGAATTCTGGAAAAAACTGATTAGGCTATGAAAATCTTTCAGACAGATGAACAACAAGCCAGGGTCAACGTTAGTATGATTCAAAATTGAATAAAGAACTTGAAGAATGAAATCTGCTTCTAACCCAAAAACACATAATACCATACAAAAATTCTCAGCAAGCCATATGATAATTCGAACGAGATCGTACGATACTTGAAGTTTGTCATTCAACACTATGGGAAAAATCGTACGATATTTCACAGTAAATGTACGGACGAAAAATCTAAAAAATAAGAAAAAGTTAGTATTTGAGGTCGTAAAGATGTAGTCTTTTGCCCCATGGTGGGCGCTAGAAATGTGTGTTTGAAAAGTGGAATAAGTATCTGCAAGTTGTAAGACACAACACTTTAATTAAGTTATTACATGTATGGTTAGACAAATATAATCATGAATAATAAAACCATAACAAATCGACCAATTGCCTTCCAAAAGATGTGAGTATAGACTTGCTCTCAAATTTGTATAAGCAATACCAGTGACTAGACTACACCAAGATGAAGGATTTAATCTATATGAGCATGATATTAAGCTAAATGGATGCAAGACTATGCTAGATGGATGAATAGTAGGCTATATGAATTCAAGCAATCATAATTGAACTAAATATGCAAAAAACTAAACTAAGATGCAATAATCTCAAAAAGCAAGCACAATATGTTCAATAACTCCAGAGCAAAAACTGTATAATAACAATAAATCTCCACGATGTTTTGAATGAGAGATGAAGGTTGAAGTTATAGAAAATCACAAGAGAGACCAATGGTCAAGATCAACTAGCAACGAGCGGTTGAGATTATTCAAGAAAAAGCACAATTTAGGATAATTGAAATAATTGAGAGATAAGATTTAGTTAACCTTGAGATATATTCCAATTATAGTTTGATTGAAATGCATTCAGATTATAAGTTTTGAGTTTGGATTGGAGATAAAATTCAATTAATTCCATGCACTTGAGATAAAAATAGGTGATTCCATGCGATTTCTTTGATTTATTCAAGAAAAAAGTCTTTTCAATGCAACTGAACTTCTTTTCTCAAAAGTTTTGAGTTCCAATTTTGGAGAATGATTAATAAATCATTTAATTATTTTTTGATTTCAAGTTATCTCAATTTAGAAGAAGAAATAATATCTCAAGTTTGATTTCTCTTCAATTCAATTCTTTTATTTTATTTTCAATTTAACTCTTTCTTTGCATATTGATTCCTCTTTTGTAATAAATTAATTCCTTTTTATGATTAAATGGAAAATTTATTAATTAAGTAAATATGCTAGGATATTTAATAAATTAAATAGGATAATTGATCAAAATTATTCTTGGAATGATCTAATTAATTAAATAAATATTTAAATAAATATTTAATTAATATGGAATAATTCACTTGCCATGTGACATTTCATGATTGAAAAATTAATTAATTGTGTGCTCAAAGTTGATTTAATTGCCTTTGGTTAGGACCTTGGTGATGTTGTCGAGATTAGGGGGGCATGTTTTAGATGACCATTTTTAGGGTATTACAGTGGTTTTTCCCTTAATCGAGTTTTCCACATCAAATTATTGGTGTTGTGTGTTGTGCTATCAATTTGCTTATCTTTGTTGTTGTTGCAGTTTATCAGATTTGTATTAATTGTTGAGTTTGTTGATCCGGTAGAAAACTGATTCACACCCCCCCCCAATTTTTCTCTCATTGGTGTTGCCAACATACACCTTCTCCCACTAATCTCTATATGGTATCTTGAGGATGCACACTCTGCAATCACCCATACTCCTCTAATTGACAGTCTCAAAATATGATACACATCCTTGCCTATAACCATCATCTCTCCTATTGATAAATACAATGTCGCCATGTCGCTCCTCCACCTCTATGCCAATACTATCAATATAGTCATGTGTGATCTAATATAGGGCATTTGCACTATGTACCCCAGCCCTGTTGGAATCCAAGAACACTGAGAGGTGGGCTGAATCAGTGTTCTACCAGAATGATCAATTTTAACCTTATTAAAACATGCATTGACCAACCAGTATAGCAATACATATAGAATTGAAAGAAGTAAAGCAGCCAATAAGCCAATCACACAAATTAATACCATAACATAGAGAATTATACGTGGAAAACCTCAAAGAGGAAAAACCATGGTGGGATTTGTGACCCATAATATCAATCAACTGGCCATATGAAGAGATATTACAAAATATAGGGGCCTGCACTTGCAGGAAGGCTTACATCCTAGATCACATTGCTCAATCACAAAAGGAGCCTCACTGACTACATACAAATCCATACTACAATCTGGAGAAATGATTGAACTGCAATGACAGTATCTTCTATGTCTGAATATAGTTCTGATTAAGCTCTGTATGTTCCGATCTAAAACCCTAAACCCTTACCAGAATACCTTCTTACATAAATATCCTCACATATATGATCTCTCTTATATATTTCACGTCTCCATTACATTCCATAACCTTACATATCCATATCCTTGCCTATATACAAAATGATCTAACCAACTAACCTATATACCCCTTTACAATCTATCATGCCTTATGTCGACTTACAAAGATAATTATAATATGAATATACATGTCAGCTCAATAACATAAACACATGAATATCAAAAACAATTGTTGAGGCAAGATCTCCCAAATGATGTCAGGCTCCAATACTTATAACTTGATGAAGTCATGTCGGCCTACAATGTCGGTAACCAAAGAATTTTGGTGTCGGTGAAGTGTCTGTCGGTACACAACTTAACCAAAATATGTTGGTATTTTGGTATGGTTTTGTCATTGACGTCAACACCTACTAAACTCTTATCAAATTTGGCACTTTGGAGAATCAGTAACATTCACCGGCAAGCAAGTGACTCATGCACAGTCACCGGTATCTAGTACTCCGGCAAGATATAATGATCATCGACACTTGGAATGATATGGAAAACACATGGTTATGTCGAAGACATCATTTGGACATCTTGTTCTGGAGTTTTGTTCATTGGTATATTCATAGTTGCATATTTGTTGTTACTGGCAAATAGGTCTAGGGTTACACCGGCAGGTTTATCTTTTCCAGATCAACATGCCACGCTATGGAGATGATTAATTATTGTTGTAAATGTGTTAAGACAACATGTTCAATCAGTTATTGCATTGGATATTATATTGTTTGTAAAATATTTTTATTGTAATATCTTGTAGAGCTGACCTACTAAAATTGGTCTCAGGTTATGGTATAAATGTAAGATCTTATTTGTAAGATCAAGTGTGGAATGCGAAAAAGGATTGTGTGAAGGTATATGCGAGAATAAGCAGAGCTATACATGCAGACGTCATTTAAAGGTGAAGCTAGGTTTTTGTGAAAGCATATCAGCTTTACACCGGTACTGAATCTAGCATATGAAGATGTTATTTTGTGCAGTACATTCTTATTGGATTTAACCATCCAACTGTAGTTAGTGTGACTCCCATTTTGTGATTGAGCAATGAGCTCTAGGTGGTTGGCCTTTCTGCATGTGCAGACCCCATTTATGTACACTTACTATCTGCAGTAGTATCATCTAATTGTGGGTAAGGTTTCCCACCATGGTTTTTCCCCTTACAGGGTTTCCACGTACAAACATTGGTGTTATGTCTTGTGGATGACTTTGTCTTTTATTTTCATGCATTAATCTTTACCAGTATTGCATTTATCTATTAATCTGTCCACCGGTATAACAGACTGTCTCATCGGTACTAAGCAGTAAGTTGGTTAAATTGTTTTTGGTTTAAATTTATTTGACAACTGATTCACCCCCCCCCTTCTCACTTGTCTCCGGGACCTACTAATTGGTATCAGAGCTTAGTCTTCTTTTGCAGAAGTTTAACAGCTTGAGGAGATCCAATGTCTACTAATTATTTCAGGAAGGACAGTCCTAAACTTGATGGAGCCAACTATGGCATATGGAAGATCAGAATGGAGACACATATAAATTGCATTGGAAAAGACATCTGGGAAGTTACCCATAATGGATATAGTGCTATTGTACAAGGTCAGCCTAGTCTAGCTAACTTGACAAAAGATGAAGAAAATGATTGCAAAGCAAGAGAAGCACTTTTGAGTGCATTATCAGATCAACAAATCATAGGACTATCAGATAGGTCTACTGCTAAAGCTAGCTGGGATCATTTGGAAACTCTGAATGAAGGAGACTCCACAGTCAAAATTGCAAAACTTGAAAGCTTCCGAGTCAGGTATGAACATCTGAAAATGGAAGAAGATGAAAGGATTTCTGCTTTTATGGAAAGAGTAAATGAAATTGTTTTGGGTATTAAATGTTGTGGAGGAACCTTAAGTGAAGATGAAATCCTTTCAAAAGTTTTAAGAGGATTTCCATCGGCATATAAAATGAAAGTCACTGCTATAAATGAGTTAAGAACAATGCCTAATACATCAGTTACTAGGGATACATTAATTGGGAAACTTTCAGCTTTTGAAATTGAAGAATTTGGTCTTGTTGCTACTATAAAGACAGATTTGGCCTTAAAGCATCAACATCATCTGCTCCATCATTTGACAAATCTGATTGGAAAGCCTTTTATGCAAGAGAACTTGAAGAAAGTAGGAAAGAAAATGAAGAACTTGAAGAACTTGAAGCACTATTTGCAAGGAAAATGCCTAAAGGTCCAATTGGAAGTAAGTATGAAGGTAGAGCACCCTTTAAATGTTTTAACTGCAATAAGATTGGTCATATGGCTTCAAGATGCCCTGATAGACATGCTAGACTAAGAGAAGAAGCTAGAAGAACATACAAGCCTAACCCTGAATGTCAGAGATACATATTTAAGAAGAATAAAAAAAAATCTTGTTACATTGTTGATGAAGGTATGACTGATCATTCTGATGAGGATCCAGTAGACAATGGATGGGATTTTGTTGGTATAATAGAAGATCAACCGACACCTACTGCTCAACTGGTAGTACAGGCCTTGGCAGCTAAAGTTGAAGTAAAGGATGAATGGATCATTGATTCAGGATGCTCACATCATATGACAGGAGACAAAGGTAAATTCTTGAACTTTCAAGAATACAATGGAGGCTTAGTGAGATTTGGAGATGACAAAGCTTGCTCAATCAAAGGTAAGGGTACAATATCTCTTGATGGTAAGCATAACACTGACAATGTCTACTATGTTGAAGGATTAAAGAATAATCTTTTGAGTGTTGGTCAATTAGTTGAGAAAGGATTTCAGTTACAATTCAAAAATGGAAAATGCAAAATTATGAATAGAACTGGTTTGGAAATTGCAACTGGTAATCAAACTAGAGGTAATATCTTTCATTTAAATAACAATGAAAAGACATGCTTAATTGCACATATAGATGAAAGTTTGTTATGGCATAGGAGACTCTGTCATGTAAACTTTGATTGCATGGTGAAGATCAGTAATACTAAAGCAGTTAGAGATTTACCTAAAATTGTCAAACCTCAGAATACAGTATGTAAGGAATGTCAATTTGGAAAACAAGTTAGACCTAGTTTCAAAAGTATTCTAGAAAAATAAAATAATGCTCTTGATTTGATTCACACTAATTTATGTGGTCCAGCTAGAACTAAAATCTTACAAGGTGATAGATATTTCATGCTGATCATTGATGACTATTCTAGAATGTGTTGGGTTACTTTTCTCAAAGAAAAATCAGAAGCACTTGAAAAGTTCAAACTGTTCAAAGCGATGGTAGAAAATGAAACCGGTAAGAAAATCAAATGTTTAAGATCATATCAAGGAGGTGAATTTACATCTAAGGAATTTAATACATTCTGTGAAGTGAATGGAATCAGAAGACAGCTATCAGCACCTCGGACACCACAGCAGAATGGAGTTGTTGAAAGGAAAAACATAACTATCTTGGATGCAGCAAGAAGTATGTTATTAGAAGCAAACCTATCACATGTATATTGGAGAGAAGCAGTCAATACAGCAGTCTATACATTTAACAAAGTTCACATCAAAGGTGAAACCGGTAAGACCCCTCATGAACTATGGTTTGGTAATACTCCTACTCTTAAGTATTTCAGAATTTTTGGAAGTAAATGTTATATCAGAAGAGATGAGTATATTGGAAAATTTGATCCTAGAAGTGATGAAGGAATATTTCTTGGTTATTCATCTAAGAGCAAGGCATATAGATGTTTTAACAAAAGATTGCAGAAAATTATTGAAAGTACAAATGTAAAAATTGATGAACAATTCAGAGGAACTTCAAGGTATATAGACTCTGAACTGGCAACAGAAATTTTGATAAATGAACCTACTATGAATCCACCAGTACAGAATGAAGATCTAGTTACCCCGGTATCATCTGAGGATTGCACAGTAATTGAGGAACAACAACAAACCAAGACACCCCGGTATGTAAGACTGAATCATTCTGAAGATCAGATGATTGGAAACAAGTTTGAAGGAGTTATGACAAGAGGAAGATTGGCAAATGAAGAGGTATGTCTTATTTCTCAAATTGAACCATCATCAGTTAATGAGGCATGTGAAGATAAATTTTGGATTAAAGCTATGGAAGAAGAATTAGAACAAATTGAGAAAAACAACACTTGGACATTAGTTCCTCGACCTAAAGATAAAAATGTAATTGGAACCAAATGGGTATTTAGAAACAAACTTAATGAAGATGGTAAGGTTGTCAGAAATAAAGCAAGATTAGTGTGTAAGGGATATTCTTAGAGGGAAGGAGTTAATTACAATGAAACCTTTGCACTGGCAGCTAGAATTGAGGCAGTCAGATTATTTTTGGCTTTTGTGGCACACAAGAACTACAAAGTTTATCAAATGGATATTAAATGTGCATTTTTTAATGGAGATATTGAAGAGGAAGTATACATTGAACAACCTAATGGATTTTCTTTGACAGATGACAATGATATGGTTTGCGGGTTAATAAAAGCTTTGTATGGATTGAAACAAGCTCCAAGAGCTTGGTATGCAAGATTGGATAAGTATCTTTTAAAGATTGGTTTTACTAAAGGAAATGTAGATAACAATTTATATTATAAAGTAACTAATGGTGACATCTTGATTATAGAAGTATTTGTTGATGATATAATCTTTGGAGGAGAAGATGGATTATGTAAAGAATTTTCTATTAAAATGCAGCAAGAATTTGAAATGTCTATGATCGGAGAAATAAAATTCTTTTTAGGATTGCAGATTTCACATACTGATAAAGGTATATTCTTGAGTCAATCCAAATACTTGAAAGAGTTACTAAAAAAATTCGGGATGGAGAACTCTAAACCGGTAAGCACACCTATGGCAACAAATGACAAATTATCACAAAGGGATGAATCTACACTTGTTAATCCAACTAGATACAAATCTATGATAGGAGGTTTACTGTATTTGACACAAACCAGACCTGATATTATGAATGCAGTATGTATTGTTTCAAGATTTCAAAGTAATCCTCGAGAAAATCATGAATCAGCAGTAAAAAGGATTTTTCGGTACTTACAAGGCACTATATATCTTGGATTATGGTACCCCAGAGATGAAAACTTTGAATTATGTGCATACACATATGCAAATTGGGCATTAGATGTGGATGATAGGAAAAGCACCACCGGCAGAGCATTCTTTCTTGGAAACAAATTAGTCTCTTGGTTGAGTAAGAAACAAAGGTGTACATCTTTATCAACAGCAGAATCAGAATATGTTGCAGTAGCAACTAACTGTACACAGGTACTATGGCTTAAGCAAATGTTGAAAGACATAAAGGTAAAATGCAAGAAACCTATTACTATCTATTGTGATAACACTGCAGCAATTAATATATCTAAGAATCTGGTATTACATTCTAAAACCAAACATGTTTCTATCAAACTAAATTTTCTAAGGGAAAATGTTGAAGCAAAGGAGATAAAATTGGTTTATGTGAATACTAAAGAACAGATTGCAGATATTTTCACTAAACCTTTGCCTAAGGAGACATTTGAATATCTCAGAGATCAGCTTGGAGTCATACCACCACCGATAGAGACTTAGACAGTTGATGATTGTCATCAACTGGCAGAATTAATAGAGAAATATTTTATTTTGGTCTTTGATAGGAAGCTACTTCTCAGGGGGAGTAGTTGGTATACTGAATTGATTGGTATTTTTTATATGAACTTGGTTTTATTAACTTTAGCATTTGATGTCAAAGGGGGAGAGATTGGTATGGAAAAACTTTGAAAAACACAAGGAAAACACATGTTGCTCCCAGGGGGAGAGATTGTTGTTTAGGAGAGATTATTACTCTCTACTTACAATCATTTTGAAGATTGTTAGTTTTTGGTACTTGGCATTTCTATTTTGGCACTTTGATGGTTTTTCCATCTTGTGTTGCCATCAATGCCAAAGGGGGAGATTGTTGGTATTTTGGTATGGTTTTGTCATTGATGTCAACACCTACTAAACTCTTATCAACTCTGGCACTTTGGAGAATCAACAACATTCACTGGCAAGAAAGTGACTCATGCACAGTCACCGGTATCTGGTACACCGACAAGATATAATGATCACCGGCACTTGGAATGATATGGAAAACACATGGTTATGTCGAAGACGTCATTTGGACATCTTGTCCTGGAGTTTTGTTCATTGGTATATTCATAGTTGCATATTTGTTGTTACCGGCAAATAGGTCTAGGGTTACACCAGCAGGTTTATCTTTTCCAGATCAACATGCCATGCTATGGAGATGATTAATTATTATTATAAATGCATTAAGCTAACATGTTCAATTGGTTATTGCATCGGATATTATATTGTTTCTAAAATGTTTTTATTGTAATATCGTGTAGAGCCGACCTACTAAAATTGGTCTTAGGTTATGGTATAAATGTAAGATCTTATTTGTAAGATCAAGTATGGAATGAAAAAAAGGATTGTGTGAAGGTATATGCGAGAATAAGCAGAGCTATACATGCAGATGTCATTTGAAGGTGAAGCTAGGTTTTTGTGAAAGCATATCAGCATTACACCGGTACTGAATCCAGCATATGAAGATGCTATTTTGTGCAGTACATTCTTATTGGATTTAACCATCCAACTGTAGTCAGTGTGACTCCCATTTTGTGATTGAGCAGTGAGTTCTAGGCAGTTGGCCTTTCTGCATGTGCAAGCCCCATTTATGTACACTTACTATCTGCAGTAGTATCATCTGATTGTGGGTAAGGTTTCCCATCATGGTTTTTCCCCTTACAAGGTTTCCACGTACAAACATTGGTGTTATGTGTTGTGGATGACTTTGTCTTTTATTTTCATGCATTAATCTTTACCGGTATTGCATTTATCTGTTAATCTATCCACCGGTATAACAGATTGTCTCACTGTTACTAAGCAGTAAGTTGGTTAAATTGTTTTTGGTTTAAATTTATTTGACAACTGATTCACCCCCCCCCTCTCAGTTGTCCCTGGGACCTAACAAAATATTATTCTGGAACATGTTGCCATCAATGACAACTTATTGAAACCAACCAAATGAGTGTCAATTTCCAACAATCTCCCCCTTTGGCATTGATGGCAACACTCATGTGAGAAATGATCATGGTTTCCATCTATCTGTTTCATTCTAAGCCTACTCCCCTTGAGCTGAATATCCATCTGAACAAAATACTCCATACCTCCTGAATATTTTTACCTATACTCCCCCTTTGACATCAATGCCAAAAATACCAATAAAATACCAAAAAATAGGACGAAGAATGAAAGACTGTACAATGAATGTCCCAAAATACTGCTACATATTCTATTTGAGTTTTCTTCTTCTTCCTCATAATACCTTTACCCCTAGCAGATGCACCGGAGGGGTCAGCTTCAGTAGGAGGTGTCTTCACCAAAGCGGGAGAAGGTCCTGTCAATTTCATCTTAATGGGAGTGGGTGTAGTCTTTTATTTCTTTGCTTTCTCAATTGTATCCCTCACATCTCTAGAAGCCCTAACTCTCTCCTGAGGATGTCCTTCTTCGACAAGAATATCTTATACAATCTTTGCAACCTTCCTCTTCCTTGTCAGTTTGGAGAACTTGGAGTTCAACTCCATTGATTTCTCCTTGCAGGTTCCAAACCTTTCCTCCTTGGTGTCTACTAGATCATTTAGCAAGTGTTGTGCGTAGGCATCCAAGGTAGCTTCATCAACCTCATACCCCATAGGCAATATCCATATTATCCGGGGTTGAACCAATTCCATAAGACATTCATCTTTGTTTACCATAAAGAAGATTTTCCCCTCATATTGCTTTACAATTTATTTGGGGATTCTCACTCTTTGTTTCATTTTGTCCTGAAAAGTCTTGAAGAAATCCCACAAAGAAGCACTCTGATTATCCTTGTTGCCAAGTCTATCAAGACCCTACTTTATCTGTTGAGCCACCATTCTGTCAAAATCCCATTGTACTATGTTGGTTTTGGGGATCTAATTCATGAAATAGAGTACCAAATAGATAATCAAAGAACCAAATTTAAAGACATAATTTTTGTCCTGTTTAATTTTCTTCAGATTTATCAACAACTCATCCAATAGCACACTGCACAGGTCATAATGACCATCTTCTTTGACCATTTTGTAGGTTGCATGGATAGCAGTTCTGGATACAAAATTTAGTCTATTAGACTGATACACTTTGTAGCCAATTACCATTGAAGAAAATTTGACATCATCCTCTTTTATTGTGTTGATCTTCATCGATCGCCCACCAAACTCTGCACTAGTTAGTTTGTTCATGGTAGGGTTTGTTACCTTCCGCAACCCTAGCTTTTCACTGGTTTGATTCAAATAGGTTACTACCCTAATTGTATCAGCAGTGATCTTGTGTGGTTGTTCAAGCCATATGAATTGAACATGGATCCTTCTTAACACATACCTTACCCATTCCTACTCATCGAAAGTCAAAAAGTGTACAAATATTGTGTAAAACCCTTTCTTTGCAGCTATGCAAATTTTGGCTTGGGATTGTCTGTCTAATCCATGATGTTGTCAGTATACAGGTCCAAGATGTCCTTAGAGCTAGTTTCCTCGATTTTGCAGTGAATGTAGGCTCTAACATCATCAACGTGCAATACACCGTGTGGAATGAAAGAAAATGCTCCAACTGGGTCAACTTCCAGGGATTTATAGGGGTTTTTCTTGAATACAGGACGGGTCATGTCCTTAACATCAACTACCAATGGAGTAGCAATGGAAGATACAAATGCCATTTCAAATTCTCAGAAAATCAGACTCAAAAAATAACCTTCAAAAGATATCTCAACCAACTAACGGATACCCTAGATCGCTCGTCGGATCGCTTTTTCTCTCTAATCGCCTGGAAACTTTGATTGCCTTGTTTTTCAGCTCAAAAACACTATTCGCAAAGTAAAGAATGATTCTCATATTTGCCTTTTTAACTTTGCAAACCCTAATTTTACTTTGAAATAAATGACCTCAAATATTCAACCGGATGCCCTATTTCACTATCGGATGCCAAAATCAGCCATCTGAATTTTGGTATAGTAATCCATCAACTACAAATCTCATCAAGGGGTACTATAATATTTGCATTCGTTTGCCTCCCCCTAAGGCAAAAAGCCGTAGTTACCGGATGAAGATTCTGCACCGAATTCAAGTACAGATCCATTATCTGCCTTAGATTCATTCTTCTTTACCCACATCTTCTTATGTTGATCTTTGGTCTCATCTACCTTTGCTTTTCCCTTTTCATCTATTTTTTTCTTGTCAACCAAAGCATTGTTTTTGCTTCTGCAGAATTTTGCAATATGACCAGTTTTGTTGCATGCTCGGCAAACAATATTATTCTTCATGGGTCTGAAGTTCATCTGATTTTGTCTTGTCCTGCACTATTTAGAAATATGTCCAAACATTCCACAAGTATAGCATCTTTTGTTCTCAAAGTTGTTCATTACTTCTCTACACACATTTGACTTATGTCCAAAATTATTGCATATGAAACACTAACCGGTAAAGGTAGTTGTAGGAACATTATTCGTGTTTTTCATCATATTGTTATTATTTATCATTCCATTATGCATCTTACTTCTACACTAACTCGCCATATGACCAAATTTGTTGCAAGTAAAACATCTATCATTGAATTTATGAGCATTAGGTTGTCTTACCGGAGGATTCTTTCTCTTCTTCTGATCAGGTTTTGTATTGCCTTGTCTAGATTCGGAGGATTCAGCTTTCTCAAATCCTAGGCCTTGCATATCCTTTCCATGTCTCTAAATTTCCAGCATCTCATCAAGCCTTGTTGAACTAGCTTTAAATTTTCCATTATATTCATTAGAAGTAGCAAGTTCATCCCTCAAGGTAGCAATCTATCTTTCAAGCTCTTGACCATTATTCCTTGATTGTGTTAACTCAAGCCTCAACTAATCATTCTCATAGGTAACCCTAAAGCATTCATCAGCTCTTTCCTTCACTGTTTGTGCCATATTTTCTTTATTCTTCTTCCGTTCTTCAATTTCCTTATTCAACCTCATCATAATGGATTACATCTCATTCTTCAAAGTAGCATTCTCTCTCTCAAGCTTGTTAACTTCATTAGCTTTGTCCTGGAATTCCATGGTCTGGTCTTATTTCTCCTTCAACTTGTCCATTAATTCCTTCCTCTTTTCTCTACAGATACTTGCTTGATCCTTTATCTCACTAATGAATTTATCAACAGCATTCAGGTTCTTCTTCAAGGTACAAACCTTACTTCTAGTTGCATCAAGATCCTCAACTGCCACGTTGAGTTGTCTCTGAAAACCGGAATCCATTAAATCAATCTCCCAGATCTTCCTTAAGGGGTTAAGCTTCTTTAGAGGAACTAGGCTCTAATACCAATTGCTAGAATCAAAGATCATTGAGAGGGGGGTGAATCAGTGATCTACCGAAAATCAAATCCTCAAACTTATTCTTTCTCCACCGGTTAGCAATGCATAGCAGAAAAGAAGATAAGCATGCAACAAAGAATATACAAATCCATAACACCATAATTTTTATGTGAAAACCCGAAAAGGGAAAAACCACGGTGGGGCTGGAACCCACAATATTCATATACAATGGCCAGGAGTACATAGATATTACATAGATGGGGAGTGCACTTGCAGGCTCACTGCCTAAAGCTCACTGCTCAATTACAATTGCTCAGAAGGCTACAACCTTCAGGAAAGTCTCACTGACTTACAATTTGATTACAATGAGGAAATATAAAGAAATGAACTCTAGAGTAGCATCTGACTATGCAAGAATTAATTTCGTTTAAGCATTAAATCTTTGATTGTCTTCGCTCTATTGAATACTTTGTTTTTGTCTCAGTCAACTACTGGATTGAATGCACACGTGAAACTATGCTCAGTCGCACCAAAATAGATCACCACATTATTAAGACACAACAAATCAATCTCCAAATCGATCTTATATATCCGGTTTTATCACAAAAACAATCTCCTTCAAGTTGGCTTCAAGAAGTGTAATGTGTAGCTCCAAGTCAGCTTCAATCTCGAACAACACATAGCACTAGAAAAAAAGATTATAATCACATGCTTCCTAAGATTCTTCCCAATCACAGAGATCACAAAAACACCGCAATCATTGGAAATCATTCTAGATCAAAACATTACTGAAATGTGTTGTTTTACCGATTAACTACCTACTGGTTAACTCCATCTTCCAGATAAGTTGAATCATGACTGTCAGATCGAATCACCAAGAAGAGCTTCCATCAATGACAACCTGAGAAAAATATGCAACTACCGAAAGTCATTTGAAATCACTGAATGAGTGTCAATTACCAACAAATTTTTCTTTTGGGTTACAAATTTTAGTTCTTTGTCTAAGACAAAAGTACTAAAAAAGAGTATATGTGTTATAGAATAGAACAAATGCACTACTTTCCAAAGAACATGTGCTACTCTATGGCAGCTATGCACTATACTAATGATTCTATGCACTAAGAGATAGTAAGAAAAAATAGATTGGAAATATCCTCTATGTGTTGGAAACAAGTGTAGAGGCGCTACTTTGGCTTTCAAATGTGTTGTAGTAGAGGGCAGATGTGATGGAATATCTATTGTATGCACTATAGTTTTCAACTATGCATTGTTCTGATATTCTTTTTGAAAAGTGCCTCCAACCTCCCTGCAAAATAGTTAAAAATTTGGGGACTGATCACATGGTGGGCGCCAGAAATGTACGCTAGAAAGAGTGGAGCCTGTAAAATGAAGGTGAGCACATCAAGCATACCAATGAAACATTATATTGAATCCTTCAATAAGAACAAAACATGTCAATCAATCAAAACTCTAAAAGTGTCTCATTGTTCTCTATCTCCAAGGATCCTTCAAATCAAGGTGGCTCTCAGCTTGGAAGAGCACTTGATCTCTAGGATGACTACCTAAAGAATGAGGGATACAAATGATAAAAGATATAAATGCAAGTGCAACTAAGAACTTATCATGATATGGATATGAAAAGCTATGATATGGTGCAAGATGATGAGATTAAAATAAAGACTATGCTAGTATGATATGTTATCCTAACATGATAATGCTATGATAATACTAAGTTATGATAAAGAAACTAGCATGCTATGATAATGTTATTATCTTATGCTAACATGATATTAATTCTAATACTAGAATTCTTCTAAATGCTTAAGCTTGAAAAGAAAGGCAAATGAGACTCCTTGATAACCTACACACAAGAAAATAACATAACTCGGATGCAAAAACCTAAGATGATTGATAATGATAGAAATGAGGCCTATTTATAGAATAAATAAGGAATTGGATGGTTAAGATTGAATAATCTTAACAAGGGTTAGGATTGAAGGATAATCAATCCATGTGAGACTTTCAACCCAATCCCATGTTGACAAGTGTCACCATGAGGAGGATTGAGAGGAGAGATAAGAAGCATTAAATGCTTGAGGGGACATGATGGTTACCCAAGGGTGTTGGGTTAGGGTTAGGTTAATGGATATTCCTTTTATCCAAGGGATAAATGAATGTGAAAGGGTTAAATGGTAACATTAGTCGAAGTAATAAATTCTTTGAAGAAACCCACGAGTCAAAAGGATGGTTAAGTTGGAGGAAAGTCTCTAACCAAAGGTCAAAGGTGACTTAACCATAAATGGTTATTTAAGAGCCTTTAATGGTTCAGAAGACTTCAAAGGTTAACCATTTGAAGACATAAAGTCTTTAATGGTTATTGAAGACTTTGGGGGTTTTTGAGAAGTGACCTTTTTCTTAAGGAATTTGTAAATGATTATGAAGGGGATTAGGCTAAATTGGAAGTGATTAGAAGAATCTAGAAGGGGTTTAGGCATGCAAGTGGATTTTGTAGGAGAATGAAAGTGGGAGGATTTTTAGGATTTAATTAAAATAAAATTGATTTATTTTAATTATTGGTTGCAACTTGCATTTGATAGATTTAAATAAATATTGATTTATTTAAATGTCATTTTTGGATTTTATTTAAATAAATTTTAATTTATTTAAATGAGATAAAGGAGGATAAAGCATTAATGGTTTGAAGACTTAGAGGGAAACCGTTAAAGGCTTAAGAAGACTCTAGAAGTAAGCCATTAAAGGCTTAAAAGACTTTAAGGGAAACCATTAAAGGCTTGAGAAGACTCTAGATGGAAGTCATTAAACGCTTAAAGACTTTAAGGGTTAACTTGCAACTTGTGTTTTCTAGAAAGTGCAAGTGGGGGAGGGATTTTAGGAATTTAAATAAATAATTCATTTATTTAAAATAATGGTGCAACTTGCCTTTTGAATAGATATTTAAATAAAAAATTGATTTATTTAAATGTGAGAGGGGTTTAATTAAATGTGTATTTAATTAAATGTGGAAAGGGAATTTAATCAAATAAATATGATTTATTTAATTAATAGTCTGAATTTGGCTAGATGAATTAAATCAAATAAATTGAATAATTTATTTATTTAATAGAAGAAAGGGGTGAATTAGTACCATCACAAAGAGGGGCAAAATGTAGACATCTAAATTAATTAAATGGGGTGCTAATATAATTATTTTAAATTAATGATTTAGTATTGTCACATAATTAATTAAATGACGAAGAGGGGCAAAATATAGACACCTAAATTTTAGCACCATCATGAAGAGGGGAAAAATGTAGACGCATAAATTTGATTAATTTAATTAATTGAATTTAGTTATCCCGAGTGTCTTTAATTAAATAATTATGCATTTTTTAATTAATTAGTGTTCCCTCCTTTTGGCTAATAAATTTCATTAATTACACTATAGTCCCCTTTTAATTAATTATGTGACAATAACAAATCATTTAATTAGTTAAATTCACCCATATTCTTCTATTAAATACATCAAATGCATAGATTGGTTATTTAATTCATTTTGACATTTCCTCTAAATTCCCTCATAGAATTTATTAATTTGATTTCCCCCACATGTCTCCTAACTCTAACTCTCATTTAACCCTTCTCCTAACCTTACCTCGTTGGCAACAAGGCAAAAAACTAAGAGGGGGGGTTAATCAATTTTCTCAAAATCTTTTCTTAACTCAAACACAATTTCAGATCTGACAATTAACAGTGAAAGCATAAATCAACACCACATCAATAACATACATAACACCAAGATTTTTTGACGTGGAAAACCTGGTCAAGGGAAAAACCACAGTGGGAACCTACCCACAATATGATGATACCCTTATAGAAATATATGAAATATTACAATGGGGAATGCACATGCATTTAGGCACACTGCCTAGAGCTAACTTCTCAAAAACAACAAAGGGAAACAACACTGGGAAGACTCACTGTCTTACAAACACATTTGGATTACATCTGGAAGATCATGAATTGATAGAATAGCATATCCTCATGTTTGGTTATAGTTTTGGTTAGGCACATATTCTTCTCTCTCGCACTTCTTCACACTTCTTTGCATTACTTCATTAATTTTGAAAGATCAAGGCATTATTTGCACACACGGATGCCTCTCACACATGAGTATTGCGTTTATTTATACATATCATCAACCTATCTTTCAAGGTTGGCTCAACACACATCACAAATTACAAATATATAACCATACACACTAGAATATTATATGAGGACCAAAACAATGTCATCTAAGACATAGTATGGACTTAAATCAACACCTCGAACATGAAACAGCTCCAAGAACTATGCCTTGAACATCCGCAATATGCTACAATCATCATGTCAGCCAAGGACATAAAGAACACCACTGGATCAAGAAAAAACATCAATAACACACTCACGATCAATATAGACCACCAACACGAATAGCACATGATCTAGAAACATCCAAAAGCATCATAAAAAACCATAGAAACAACCGCACCAGCACCACTTACTAGAATCTTCATCATCATTATACCGAACTTCAAGAACACTAACTGCAATGACTGTCAAACTAAAAGATTCACTTTTGGACCTCCAAATCATGCACCATCTGAATTGAGGACACACTAGAACATCCTAAACACTCTTCCAAATCCCCAAACCAAGATATTGCAACACAGAGAAATGCGGAGCAAAATCCAGAACACTAATCAACACCAAACAACTAAAAAACCAACCGTAATACTAGATCTTATAGCTCAATCAAATCTCCATGTGAATCACTGAAACTTGAGCTGAATCAACTAGAGATACTTATCTCAAAACCCTTTAATCCGCAACAACTCATCTACAACACATTAGCCAAACTAGCTCACTTAATCTGACTGCAACATTGGAACACACAGAGGAATATGTTGACATCAATGACAACACATCACTCAGTCAATCC
The DNA here is from genome assembly GCF_030272615.1 of Cryptomeria japonica. NCBI lineage: Eukaryota > Viridiplantae > Streptophyta > Pinopsida > Cupressales > Cupressaceae > Cryptomeria > Cryptomeria japonica. The sequence goes on from NC_081411.1 coordinate 482,644,576, forward strand.
AAACACATATTTGCACATTATCCCAACAATATCCCCCTTTGGCATTGATGGCAATATATTATGTGAAAAAAAATCAATGACAAAGAAAGAACAACTCTCAACAATCTCCCCCTAAGATCTAGCATATGATATGATAGTTTTTCACATGATTATCTCCCCCTTTGAAATAAATGCTAAAGGCACATTTTTTTAAACCATGGATCACACAAAACTAAACATCTGAACCACAACACTGACTACTCCCCCTGAGTAGCAGCCACCACTCATCAATCTGGGTCACAAGATATGACTGTGAAATCCACTGGACTGATGCAAATCCATGCATCTTATTTCTTATCGAGAGGGGAAATCACCCCTAGATTCTCTCTGAGATACTCAAAAGTATCCTTAGGCAAAGGCTTCATGAAGATATCTCCAATTTGTTCCTTTGTAGATACATAATCCAATCTAACTTCCTTCTCATTCACCTTTTCTCTCAAGAAATGAAACTTAATTGATATATGCTTAGTCTTTGAATTTAACACCAGATTCTTGGAAATGTTGATAGCACTTGAATTATCAAAGTATATGTAGACACCTAAAAATGTCTCATTGATCATGTACTAATTATTCCTCTAATTGATTAAATAATTATTTAATTAACCTTATTCTTCTAAATTCATATTTCTTCATTATCTTATTAATTATTTATATTTCTATTATATCATCAATTAATCATTTAACCCTTTTCTAAATATTAATTATTTAATTAATTATGATTTTAATTCTTTTAATTTAAATAATCTTTATTATTTAATTAAAGTCTATTTCTAAATAATTAAATATTTTCTTTAAGTTATTTAATTAACAATTGAATTCCTCTAATTCAAATTCAAATTCCAATTCCAAATCCTCAAATTCTAATTTCATCTAATTTCATTATTTCCTCAAATTCATATTCTTCCAATTTCATCTAATTTAAGTTACATGTGCATTTCAATTTCATGATTCCAAATCAAAATTCAATTAACATTCAAAAATCAAATTGAAAATCTAAGTCTAAGTTCAAAATATGTTTAAATATTAAATTGAATTATGAGAATTCATTATCATGAAAATATTAAATTGAATTTCTAAATCAAGTTCAAAAGCATGCAAACAAGGAATTGAATTTCAATAAAAATCCTACAAAACATGTTAAATTTGATGAACTTATAAGGCACTGAGAGGGGGTGAATCGGTGATAGTAAAAACAATACAAATATGATTATTAATTTCACCAACTTAAAACTCAATAGGCATGTAAGAAATAACACCAAGTATGCAATCATCACATAAAGCATAAACCACATGACACAAGAGTTTATATGTGGAAAACCCAAATGGGAAAAACTATGGTGGGAGTTAGTACCCATAAGATCCACTATCTGCAGTATAGAGATCTGGTCGGTTAAGGTCTACAACACCCAGTTAGGGGCACACCTTGTTAGAAGTGTCTAAGACCGATTAAGAGTTTTACAAAAAAAGCTTGTGAGGACCAGCCCTGCTAGAAGATACCCAAGATACTAGGATTTGCAAACACAAGTTATTGTGTCACCTGGTTAGAGGATTTAATGATCAGACCTGTTAGGATATGACTGCACCTTGTTAGTAGTGACCTTGTAAGAGGATTTTCTTGCTGCAACTATTAGGGAGACAACAAGTACAAATGATCTCAGTATAACACCTTCAGTGTCTGATAAGATCCACTTCAGAACATTACAACATCATATAAACTTCATCTCTCAACTCCTTTGATCATCGCACTATCAGAAATACAAAATTTACTCATCATCTTTCACACTATCAAGCTCATATACATATATCCTTTTACACCTCATCACACATTTAAAATCATCATAAGGTCGACTAGAACCTTGTTACAATTCTTTGGGTTCAATGCATCTAGACAATCTTGCATTGTACGCTTTAGTTATGTCGGCCACCGAGATAAAAAAATCCAATTATGTGTCATTTTAGTGATCTGAGTTATTTTCATCACTATCGATTAAGTCTCCATCAACTAATCTGTTATGTCAAACAAATCTCATTCACCCGATTGATTCAGCACATGCGGTCATGACCATATATTCATCTGATAGTCTTCAATGCTGCTACAAAATCACATCGTCTCATTCTTCATTTTTTTCATGTACCGGTTGTTGGAATATAAGATTGTCAATCTTTTACTGGTAGAAGTCCTAATAACCAATTCTGATAAAAATTGTCTCTACTAACCAGTTAAGCCTTGTTGGTTGAACTGTAGGACTTAGATGACTTAAAGTGTTAGACAATTCAGATAACCTGAAGACAACTCAAAGGGGGGGTGAATCAGTTGTCATAGATTATCAAAAGCTTTAGCAATTTAAAAGAACAATACCAGAACCCAAAACAATAATACCAGGATATCAGTTAATCCAATTAAGCATAAACAATAATCATAGAATAAAATCCATCCACACAACACCAAGATTTGTACGTGGAAAACCCGATAAAGGGAAAAATCATGATGGGAAGCCTACCCACAGTCAGATAATACTTTTGTAGTAAGTATGTGAATTTAGAATGAAGGGGCATGCACTTGTAGGAAGGCCAATAGCCTAGAGAACGCTGCTCATCACAAAAGGAGTCTCACTCACTAAATACAAATACATACTAAAATTCGGAGAAGTGTTGAACTACAAAAGATAGCACCTCCTATGCCTGAGTATAGTTTTGATTAACCTCAATACCAGAGGACTAAATCCTCTTCTATAAACCCAATTTGATCTCCAATGATTGACCAAATCCTCTACCTAAATGATATTACATTATTTGCACATTACATTCCTTGACCATGACCTCTTACAATAACCATGATGATCTACAATGAGATCTTACATCTTATTTATGCAAACCCTCGACCATAAACAATCAGGTCAGCCACCAAACAATAAACCAATTACATAATTACAAACCATGTTGGCCTTAGACCAAAACAAATAATATCCAACACATCAGACATCCCAAAAATACAACAATAGGTCTAATCCACATGTTACATTAATGTCGGTCCATAACCTAGATCAACCGAGACTAAGTATAGGTCCACACACTTCAGCAATGATCTCCAAATGCCAAGTCTCGAACATGATCACCAACAACATCCTAAAACTCTATCAGAAACTGCATCAACACTAATTATGCAATTCATCAAATATCTCCACCAAAAGCTCTGTCGGTGAAACCCTCGCTGAAACCAGAAACCAATCTTCATAGCAAGCAGGATAGCATCCAATCACCAGACCAAAACCAACTGACCAAATATGAGTATAAGAATTATGAACAAGTCAATTCGATCACCAGATTATACCAGAGTCAACCGGATCATTCCGAATCCAAGTTAACCAAAACCTACTCAACCTATCGGGACAAGAACGGTGTCGGTAAAGCATCCAAACAACTATTGTTGACATCAACGACAAAACATCAATGCAACACTTAATCAATTCCACCAAATGGACAATAATCTCCCCCTTTGGCATTGATGGCAACACTAGATGTGAAAAACATCTAAGTACCAAGAAATGCCAGACAAGTCTCCCCCTATGGAAGACAGCCAACAATCTCCTGCATATAGCTCTGAATATCAATGTCTCTCCCTCTTTGAATATTATCTTTGTAAAGTTCTAAATTTCTTTTTCACATTACTATATCTCCCCCTTCGACATCAATGCAAGAAATCTAACAGAAATATCAAAGCAAAAACATAAGCCTCTGAATCTCAAAGCTGACTACTCCCCCTAAGCAATAGCATTCCAAATGAGTGTCAAAATGAATAGTATCTCTGATAATGCATACAGGACTAATGTCAAATTGCATCAATCAAGTCTCTATCGGAGGGGCAGAAACCCCCAATCTGTCTCTCAGGTACTCAAATGATTCCTTGGATAGAGGTTTAGTGAAAATATCTGCAATCTATTCTTTAGTGTTCACATAAACCAGTTTGACTTCATTTGCTTCCACCTCCTTTAAAAAGTTATACTTGATATATATGTGCTTTGTCTTGGAGTTAAATACTAGATTCTTTGATATATCAATAGCAGCAGATTTATCACAATGAATAACTACCGCTGCATTACAATCCACCTTTATATCCTTTAACATTTTCTGCATCCATAAAACTTGTGTACAATTAGTAGCAGCAGCAACATACTCAGCTTCAGCAGTAGATAAAGAAGTACATGACTGTTTCTTGTTGATCCATGAAACCAACTTCTTTCCAAGATAGAAATCTCCACCGAAAGTACTTTTCTGGTCATCAACATCTCCAGCCCAATCAACATCTGTATATGCACATAAAGTAAAGTTATCATCCTTAGGATACCACAAACCATATTCTGATGTATCTTGCAAGTACCTAAAAATCCTTTTCACCGCCATCTCATGATTTTCTCTAGGATCACTCTGAAATCTTGAAACAATACAAATAGCATTCATAATGTCAGACCTAGTCTGATTCAAATAAAGTAGACCTCCAATCTTAGATTTGTATCTTGTAGGATTTATCGGTGCAGAAACATCTTTCCTTGTCAATTTCTTATTTGTAACCATAGGTGTACTCACCGATTTAGAATCTCCCATACCAAATTTTTTTAATAATTCCTTAGCATATTTAGTTTGACAGATAAAAATACCTTTGTTAGTCTGAGTAATCTACAAACCTAAGAAAAGTTTCATCTCACCAATCATAGACATCTCAAATTCTTTCTCCATGTTCTTAGAAGATTCTATGCATAGCTTATCTTCACCTCCAAAAATAATATCATCAACAAATACATCAACAAATAGTATATCATCATGAGTGATTTTATAATATAAATTACTGTCAGCACTGCCCTTAGTAAAACCAAGCTTCAAAATATATTTATCCAACCTTGCATACCAAGCTCTAGGTGCTTGTTTCAATTTATATAAAGCTTTCCTTAACCTACAAACCGTATCAGTATCATCTAATAGTGAAAAACCATCAGGTTGCTCAATATAAACTTCCTCATCAAGATCCCCATTCAAGAATGTACATTTAACATCCATCTGATAAACCTTGTAGTTTTCATAAGCAACATAGGCAAGAAATAATCTTACAGCTTCAATCCTAGCTACTAGTGCAAAAGTTTCTCCATAATCAATTCGTTCCTTCTGAGAATATCCTTTACAAACCAATCTAGCCTTATTCCTTATTGTTGGTGTAAATAATTATTCATCATGGATATTATTACACTTACTTAAGTTTACTTAGGATAATGCATTTCATAGTAGTTTGGATATGAGACACTTGGGTGTTTGTGCCACATTGGGATAGTGTGTGTAGGAGAAATTCCACCTCTTATGGTGTTGATCTTGTTATTACACTATCATATCCACTTATAGTGGAGTGATAATTCCACCTTCGGTGGGTGATCCACCTCATGTGGAATATTATATTATTTCTCCTACCTACCCACACCTATTTCCTACCTACCCTTGTTTCTTATTGAGCCACATGTCATATTTGTGTGCTCATACATATCCCTAGCCTTGCCTATATAAGCAGGCTCATCTACATTGTATGTAACTAGATAATCCAGTTGATTGTTGATCTTTTTCTATTGATGAGAATACAGTTTATTCTTGTCCCATATTATGTCTCTATCTTGTACATTTCAATGACTTCTTAATCTTGGCAAAATCCAACATGGTATCAGAGCTATTGGAGTCTCATTGATTCGTCTTGAAGAGGCATTATTGTGACGTCAAGAGGCAGATCTGAGGAGCATCATCATTTGGAGGCATCCTAGACCAGATCCGACCTCGCCATTGCGTCCGGAAGGCCATTTCCATGAATTTTGGTTATAAAGTTGACCTATTTTGGTGAGGAAAAATTTTTTCCCCAATTTTGCTAATCGTTCGGATTTTTCGAATATTAATTATTTTTTTCAAAAAAAAAATTTTCATTTTTTCAGAAAAATTGTTTTGAAAAATCGAAAATCAAAAAAAAAAATTTTGAAAAAATTCAAAAAAGATCAAAAAAAATTTGAAAAGAAATCAAAAAAAAAAAAAAATCATTTTTCGGGGGTCCGCAGACCCCCCCACTGCGCAGAACGTACCTTTTTTGCAGGCACTGCGCAGAACGTACCTTTTTTGCAGGCTGTGTACCACGCACCGTATCCCGCTCCTCGCCACTGCCCGAACTGCGTCCATCTCCCGCCTGCGCGCTCGTACACCCTCGGCGTCCACCGGCACCTCCGCTCCAGGAACTCCCGCGAGCGGCGCCTCCCGTCCCGCGCTGGCTGCGGCGCCCGGCACCTCCCACTCCTCACCGCCGCCCGAACTACATCCATCTCCCGTCTGCAGTGCTCGTCCCCGGCAGCTTCCGCCTCCTCAAGCGGCCTCCGGCGCCGCTTCCGGGTGCTCGCTCTGGCTCCGCCGCTCCTCGGCCAGCTCACACACTCCCAGTCAGCTCAGCCACGTGGCAAGACACGCAGCAACCAGTCCGAAGACCAGTGGACCACGCCCGCCACGTGGCAGGCGGCCACTGGCCCGTGGATAAACACATCCGTACGACACGTAGATCACCGTACGCATAGTCAGCAATACGGACAGCCACATCACCTTGCACAGTCAGCAATTTCGTACAGTACGGAAAGTACAGTCAGCTTGCCACGCAGTCTGTCCGTATGGTACGGACGCACAGTCAGCCAGGCAGTGAAGTTTTGGTGACGGTCATACGGCTGTCAAATTTAACACCGTGTTTTTCTGATGTCAGCGCCACATCAGCAGGGTTTGAAAATTTTTTGACCCCCTCTCATTTGCATTTTTGATTTTGCAGTTCAACTTCAAATGGCCATAACTTGCTCATTTTTGCTCCTTTTTGGGTGCAATTTTTTTTGAAATGGGCTAGAATTTTGTGCTCTCCATAGTGGTGAAAGAATTTTTTGATTTTGATGCACGGATTTTTCAGAAAATGCAGTTTTTGGTGACTGTCCCTGAGTAATCCCAGTTTTTGCAACTTCAGAGGCTTCGTTTGGAGTCATCCGACCTCCTTTTTAGGTGTCATTTTTTTTGAAAGTGCGTATTTTTTCATCTACTTTCACATGATGCTATCAGATTGATGTCATTGTAAGTAGAAATTGTACTTTCAAATCTAGGCCATTTTTGGCTCTTTTGGTACTTGTATATTTGCTTGAATCTCAGTTAGATTCATTGCACTATTGATTGAAGTCTCTTGTATCTCAATTGAGAAGTTGTAAAATTTGCATCATAAGCCCACTTTGCCTTGTTTTGCAAGTGGCTCATTGTAATCGCACTAAGTATAAAGTGTCAAAATCATCACTTTTGGGGGGGGTACTTTGATTGATTGAATTTGGGGGGTGTCTCTTGTGCTTTTGTGCTCTTGTGTTCTTTCCTTTTTGCTGCTATGGGTTCTTCTAAGTTTCCTCTCTTAACTCCACATAATTATGCTACTTGGAAAATTGATGCATGGAGTAAACTTATGGAAAAAGGACTCACTCATTACATTGACGGAACTATTGTTGCTCCAGCTGATCCTAAGACTGATCCAGTTGGTCACTTAGATTGGCTCACTAAAAATATCATGGCAATTGGTACCCTAAGAAAGTATGTATCAAAGGATCTCATTTTTCATATTGAGAAATGTACTCTAATCAAGGATACTTGGCAAAAGTTTCAAGACTTGTATGGTCAAGTTGATGAGATTAGGGGATATCAAATTGATAGTGATCTCACCATGTTAGATCCCAAGAACTTTGATACTATACAAGATTATGTCACTAAGGCAAATGAGTTGAGGGCACAACTCAAAGATTGTGGCATTGATAAAAAGGATACTCAATTGATATTCAACTTGATAGGGAAGCTTCCACAAGAATATGCAGCATTTGTTTCTAGTTTCCAAACTCATAGAATGACAATGGGTTCAAGCTACAAAATGCCTACATTTGATGCTTTCAATGAAATGTTGATGATGGAACAAACTAAGTTGATAAGCATGGGCATTCTTAAGGCTTCTTCTAAGTCTCAAGCATTAGTGGCAAATCAAGGAAACAAAGGAAATCAAGGAAAGGACAACTCAAACAAGAAGAAATGGCAATCAAAACCTAAAGACAAAGCATCATCTTCTCCACAACAAGGAGATTCATCTTCTTCCAAGAAAGATAATTCACCAAAGAGAGAGAGACCTACTTGTGCTTATTGTAAAAAGATTGGTCATGAGGAACATCGTTGCCATACTAAGAAGATTGATGAGCTCACACATATCCTCAAAAAGCATAACATTGATTTACCTAAAGTCTACAAGAAGGATGATTCATCAACTTCCACTTCCTCACATTCAAAAGGAAAAGGGCAAGCATTCATGGCTTCTACAAGTGGAAAGACTCACTCTTTTGGAACAAGAAAAGGACAAGCTCTATGTGCTACAACAAATCATACTTCAGAGAGATGGCTTCTAGATTCAGGGGCTTCTCATCATATGGCATCTTCACAGTCTATGTTCTCTACATTTGAGCCTTGCACCATGCCTCAGATTTTGATGGGCAATCATACATACATGGATGTGATTGGGAAAGGATCTATTGACATTGGGGATAACTCCTTCAATGATGTGTTGTGTGTACCCCACTTGACAAACAATCTCCTTTCTATCTATCAAATCACACATGGCGCAACTAAGAGAGTTGTGGAGTTCACACCTGACTCAGTTTTTATTAGAGACATGGAGACTAGAGCTATCATTGCAACTGGGGTGGTTGATCATGCATCTCGGTTATACTCCTTTTCAGATTTTGTTGATGATGATGATTTCACATTTGATGATTCTACACATTATGATCACACTTATTGTGATGATTCAGATTTTGAGGAGAACTTTGGACACTTGAATTTGGGGATTCTCACATGTAACCCCGTTCTTGAGTCTTGTACTTCATCTCCTCATATTGATATCACATCACCTATTGCACCTGATGATGCAGATAGTGCGACAGTTTTGCCTTCATGTGATTCAGTGCAGCAGGATATACATTGTCTTCCAGCTTCAGATTCATGGGATGATTACTTGACAGATATTGCAGGTTTGTTTGTGGAATCCTACATTGCAGATTTGGGAGACATCATTGATGACATTCATCTTCTCTTTGATGAAGATGATCCTTCTTCGATTGTTGCGAGGGCACACTCTGACCCTCTTGTTCATTCTCTACATGATCATTCTTTCGAGGTTGACATGATTGTGGATACTTATGTACAGCAGTTGGAGGAGGTCTCTTTATTCTTTGAGGAGACACATGAGTCTTTGGACATTGTTCTACATCCATCTCCACTAGATCTTGGAGTGCCTTTTTCAGCAGTATGGCACAGTTTACCATCTTTGGAAGGGGTATCTTTCAGCATCGACATGGGGACACTTGAGCAGTTTTCAGAGATTCCTTTCATCATGAGTTTTCTTCATACATCTTCCCTTCATGATTGGGGAGACTTCATGGATACACCTTTGGTTTTGTTTCTTCCTAAGGGAAGGAATGTTGTTCGACGTTCGTGGAGCAGTTTCTTCATACATCGAGCTTCTATCATTGGTGCAGATTCTTCATTGAGGGATGATCACAGTTTGACTTCTCTTCTTCTCTCATATGGGGGGGACTTTTTCCTCACATGAGGTTTTGTTCCTCACATACTTCTTTGAGAGTTCTCTTGTATAGCTTTCATCTCTCTTTTTGGGGGGAGGGTTTTTTCCCATTGGGTTTTTCTCTCTTTCCCCACTTTGTGAGAGATTTCATTGGTTTGCATGCATTTGCATTTGTGCATGGGTACCTAACATGGCCTCGTAGCCGGGACCCATCTTGCATTGCTTAGTTGCATTGTAGACTTAAGTGCATTCCCCTAAGTTGCACTTAAGGGGGGGTGTTGGTGTAAATAATTATTCATCATGGATATTATTACACTTACTTAAGTTTACTTAGGATAATGCATTTCATAGTAGTTTGGATATGAGACACTTGGGTGTTTGTGCCACATTGGGATAGTGTGTGTAGGAGAAATTCCACCTCTTATGGTGTTGATCTTGTTATTACACTATCATATCCACTTATAGTGGAGTGATAATTCCACCTTCGGTGGGTGATCCACCTCATGTGGAATATTATATTATTTCTCCTACCTACCCACACCTATTTCCTACCTACCCTTGTTTCTTATTGAGCCACATGTCATATTTGTGTGCTCATACATATCCCTAGCCTTGCCTACATAAGCAGGCTCATCTACATTGTATGTAACTAGATAATCCAGTTGATTGTTGATCTTTTTCTATTGATGAGAATACAGTTTATTCTTGTCCCATATTATGTCTCTATCTTGTACATTTCAATGACTTCTTGATCTTGGCAAAATCCAACACTTATAACTTTACCATCCTCATTCAATTTTTTCTTAAAAACCTATTTAGTTCCAATATTATTTTTATTTTTAGGTCGGGGAACCAAAGTCCATGTGTTATTTTTCTCAATATGATCTAATTCTTCTTCCGTAGCCTTTAACCAAAATTCATCTTTACATGACTGAATTACTGATACTGGTTCAACTTGTGAAATTAAACATAACTCATTAGTTGTCAGTCTTCTTCTTGTCATCACTCCACTATTTTTATCCCCAATGATTTGATCTTCAGAATGATTCAATCTCAAATACCTAGGAGTCTTTTGACTCTCTATTCCTCTTCCCTGATCTTCAGTTAATGTAGAATTCTTTGATGTTGCAGGAGTAACTGGTTCAACTCTTTGTTTTGGTAAAGGTGCTACAGGTTTAGATATAATCATTTCCATTGTCAGTTCCTTTTCATAAATTCTGATTTGACTTTTGCTCAGCTCATCTACTTTGACATTAGCACTCTCCACTATTCTCTTCAATCTCTTGTTATAACATCTATATGATTTGCTTTCATTAGAATAACCAAGAAATATGCCTTCATCACTTCGAGGATCAAATTTCCCAATAGTATCATCTCTCTTGATATAAAATTTACTACCAAAAATTCTAAAATACTTAACTGTAGGTGTATTTCCAAACCATATTTGATAAGGTATCTTACCGGTTTTTCCTTTGATATGTACTCTATTGAATGTATAAATTGTTGTACTAACTCCTTCTCTCCAGTACATATGAGGTAGATTAGCTTCCATCATCATTGCTCTAGCAGCATTCAAGATAGTTCTATTTTTCCTTTCCACAACTCCATTCTGCTAACGTATCCAGGGAGCAAAAAATTGTCTTCTAATACCATGCTTGTCACAAAAGTTATTGAACTCGCCGGATGTGAATTCTCCACCATGATCTGATCTCAAACATGTAATCTTTAATCCTGACTCAGTTTCCACTTTAACCTAAAATATTTTAAACTTTTCAAATGCTTCATATTTTTCTCTCAAAAAAGTAACCCACATCATTCTAGAATAATCATCAATGATTAGCATGAAATATCTATCACCATGAAAACTTTTAACTCTAGCAGGGCCACACAAATCTGTATGAATAAGATCAAGAACATCATTTGATTCATCTTGTATACTCCTAAAAGAGGTTCTAACCTATTTACCCATTTGACATTCTTTACATATCGGATCATAGGGCTTCATAATCTTAGGTATATCTCTAACAGCCTTAGTTGAACTGATCTTTACAATGCAATCAAAATTCACATGACACAACCTTTTATTCCATAACCAACTCTCATCAATCTGTGTAATCAAATATATCTTCTCATCGGAGTTCAAATGAAATATGTTACCTTTTGTCTATGTACCAGTTGCAATATCCAAGCCAGGTCTGTTAATGATTTTGCATTTTCCATCCTTGAACTGTAATTGAAATCCCTTATCTACCAATTGTCCTACACTCAAAATATAATTCTTCAAACCTTTAACATAATAAGCATTGTCAGTATTGTTATTACCATCCAATGATATAGTTCATTTCCATTGATCATACATGCCTTGTCATCTCCAAATCTAACTAGTCCAGCATTAATTTCTTGTAAAGATAGAAACTTCCCTTTATCTCCAGCCTTATGATGTGAACAACCACTATCAATTACCCATTCATCCTTATCCTCAATTTTAGTAGCAAGTACCTTCTCCTCAAGCATATTCTCTTTCAGTGCTGAAGAATCTTCCTTGATAGCCAAGAATACCCATTATTTCCCATTGCCAGATCCACTAGCAGAGTCTTATGTTGGTTCATCATCTGAATCAGTAATGCCTTCCTCATCCACTATGTAGCAATACTTGTCTTTGTTTTTCTTGAATCTATACTTATTTAGATATCCAAGGTTAGGTTTAAATGGTCTTTTAACTCTTTCATCAAATCTTGAATTTCTTTCAGGACATCTAGATGCAAAATGACCAATCTTATTACATGCAAAACATTTAAAAGGTACTTTTTCTTCATACTTACTTCCTACCAATCCTTTTAGTACTCTTCTAGCAAATAGTGCTTCAAGTTTCTCAAACTCATCATCTTCTCTCTTCACATCTTCTAATTCTTTTGCATATAAATCTTTCCAGTCTTGTTTACCGGTTGTAGATGTAGATGCATGAAAAGAAGGTTCAGTCTTCATAGATCTAGAAGGTCCAAATTCCTCAAGCTCAAAAGCAAATAGTTTCCCAACCAAAGTATCTTTGTTGACAGATGTATTAGCCATAGTTCTCAACTCATTAATAGCAGTAGCCTTCATTTTGTAAGCCGGTAGTAGGGCTCTCGGGACTTTAGAAACAATTTCATCTTCGCCACCACAACATTGAATTCCCATAACAATCTCATTTACCCTTTCCATGAATGCAGTAATCCTTTCATCTTCTTCCATCTTCAGGTTTTCATATCTCACCCAGTAACCATCAAGTTTATGAATCTTTACTGTAGGGTCACCTTCATTAAGATTCTGTAACTTATCCCATATAGCCTTTCTAGATGATTTGTCAATTAATCCTATAATTTACTTATCAGATAGTGCACACAAGAGGGCTTCTCTTTCTCTACAATCATTCTCAAGCTCCTTGTCTAGGTTTGTCGGAGGAGGATTGTCAGATCCCAGATTATAGGGTGTGACACCATTCTATGTGATCTCCCAAATCTCTTTTCCAGGACATCTCAGATGAGTCTCCATCTGAATCTTCCATACTATATAATTTGTTCCTTCAAGCCTTGGTATATCCCTTCAAAAAATATCTCCAGAAGAACTGGATGAACTTGAACTGTTAGTCGCCATAGGATCTTCCTCAAGTGGTTAAGATTATCGAAAGCTTTAGCAATTTAAAACAATAATACCAGAACCCAAAACAATAATATCAGAATAGCAGTTAATCCAATTAAGCATAAACAATAAGCACAGAATAAAAGCCATCCACACAACACCAAGATTTGTACATGGAAAACCCAGTAAAGGGAAAAACCACGGTGGCAAGCCTACCCACAGTCAAATAATACTTCTGCAGTGAGTATGTAAATTTACAATGAAGGGGCTTGCTCTTGCAGGAAGGCCAACAGCCTAGAGCACACTGCTCATCACAAAAGGAGTCTCACTCACTAAATACAAATCCAAACTACATGCAAAAGATAGCATCTCCTATGCTTGAGCACAGTTCCGATTAAGCTCAATATCGGAGGACTAAATCCTCTTCTATAAACCCAATTCGATCTCCAATGATCGACCAAATCCTTTGCCTAAATGATATTACATTATTTGCACATTACATTCCTTGACCATGACCTCTTACAATAACCATGATGATCTACAATGAGATCTTACATCTTATTTATACAAACCCTCAACCATAAACAATCAGGTCGGCCACCAAACAATAAACCAATTACATAATTACAAACCATGTCAGCCTTAGACCAAAACAAATAATATCCAACACATCAAACATCCCAAAAATACAACAATAGGTCTAATCCACACATTACATTAATGTCAGTCCATAACCTAGATCAACCGGGACCAAGTAGAGGTCCACACGCTTCAACAATGATCTTCAAACGCCAAGTCTCGAACATGATCACCAACAGCATCCTGAAACTCTATCAGAAGCTACATCAACACCGATTATGCAATGCATCAAAGATCTCCACCAAAATCTTTGTCGTTTAAACCCTCGTCGGAACCAGAAACCAATCTTCATAGCAAGCAGGATAGCATCCAATCACCAGACCAAAACCAACTGACCAAATATGAGTATAAACATTATGAACAAGTCAATTCCATCAGCAGATTATACCGGAGTCAACTGGATCATGTCGGATCCAAGTTAACCAAAACCTACTCAACCTACCAGGAACAGAATGGTGTCAGTAAAGCATCCAAATAGCTAGAGTTGACATCAATGACAAAACATCAATACAACACATAATCAATTCCACCAAATGGCCATCAATGACAATATACAAAATAGTCATCATACAACATTCTAACATCATACAAGTACTAGTTGCATCAAGCAAATAAAAATTACCGGTTAAGTTCAAATAATCAAATACCAACAATCTCCCCCTTTGGCATTGATGGCAACACTTAGGAAAATTTTGTCAACCAAGTGTACAAAACAAAAATTGACTTCATGACATACACTCCCCCTTAGCAATTGCATGTTGTTACAAAAATGAAATCATTATACTCCCCCTTAACAGTACATACAAAATTTTGACTGACACTTAAACTAATTCTTCTCCCCCTTTGACAACAATGCCAAATAAAAAAGTAAAATACATACATTAAATCAAAATTTGTCAGTAAAACTACATGTATATATAGAGATAAAAAGTTTGAAAGTCTTTACAATGCAATTCTCAAGAAAACATCATTGAAATGAAACTTCAACTATTTAAGATCATTGTCCCATGTTTCTAACAGTGTCTCGGTAATCTCAACATGTGTCAAGATCTGTGCTACTAACTCCTCCATAACATCAACTGTACTCATCTCAAGAGTAGCCAAAATTGCCTCTGACTCTATGAATTCTCTCTGAAGAATGTCTACTTTTGGAAGCAGTTGAGTCTGGAGTTCTTTCAGTGATCTGACCCGTTTCACTTGCTCATGTTCATGTAGTTCAAACTGGTGTTGTAGATCAACAACCTTTTTACCAAAAGTGATTACTGATTTCTATACCGATGTGAATGTTTCACTTCACTGTTGTATCTCCTTTTCAGTATCAGCTCTCTTCTTTCTCAAGTCAGCACAAAATAGTGAAAAGTGGCAGATAGTAGCCAAAATCTTACAGTCGGTTTCCAATCCGATCTTCAACAAGTCTTAATTCACCGTTAGGGCTACTTTGCCTTTATCTATCTCAACCATTGATTGCTCTCCCCTTTTCTTCTTGTAATCCTTTTCAACAAAAATGTATGCAGCTTCTTCAAGGGTTTTAAATTGATCACTGGCATCAACAACTAATTGTCCAAGTTTGGCAATAGGGGTAGCAAAATGTCCTGTATTAGTCTCTGGTAGGAGACTTGACAAAATATCAACAACGGTCCTTATAGTCTCTGCTTCTCTTTGTTGTTCCTTCAATGTTTTCTTTTGTGCACGGGATTGCATTGCAATATCAATCTCTATTAACTCTGAAGAACTCAAATTGTCCATATTAATAGGACCTTTAATGCTCACAGAGTCATCATCATCATCAACTATTGTTTTCTTCAGTTTGGATTCAGGCAGTACCTCGAGAGTTGTCTTTATTTCTTCCGTTCTCCTCTCCTCTTCCACCTTTCCTGTTTTCTTCTCTTCATTAGTGGTGTCCTTGACTGGTTGTAGATTTTCAATGGTTTGTTCTTTCACTGAAGCTTCCTCTTCCTTATCAATTGTATCCTTCTAATTATCCTTAGTAGAAACATTTACATTTTCATCTACACTTACATTGACTGGTGCAATATGAGTCTTTGTTGACTATGCATCCATCGGTTGCTCAATTGAGCACTTCTCTTTTGATTTCTTTTCATCTTTATTTTCTTCCTGTTCATGCTGAGTTTCAAACATCTGTACATCAACTTCAAAAACATCTATATTGTCAGCAGTGTTACCAACATTATCAATATCACCAATATAATCATCTCTTATATCTACCAGTTCAGTATCAATAGGATCATCTTGTATATATTTGTTGTCTGGTTCAAAATCTATGATCTATACACCTTCAAGAAGTTCTTCTAACTTTGGTTTTATAGGGATATCATCCTCAGATTCTTCATCTTTTTCCTCTTCTTCATCAGGGATGAGACCTAAAGCCTTTTTCATCAAAATCTCAGTCTCCTTTTGAACTAACTCGGTCTCTCCAACAAGCATTCTTGTTAATCTCTTCTTTGATTTGAACAATGCTTTTGTATTAACATTTATCTGTTCAATTTCCTCTTTAGTTGCTTCCAGTTACAAGTGTTTAAGTGTATAATTAATAAATTCTTTATCTAGGCTAATTGTGCCTTACCAATTGCATCAAGAAAACAAACATTACCGATTAAGTTCAAATGATCAAATGCCAACAATCTCCCCCTTTGACAGTAATACTAAGAGGGGGGTAAATCAGTATTAACAATAATTTAAAATCAGAAACTCAAACTCATAAAATACTTATCACCGAAATAGCTCTTAGTCCTCATAGGACCACAAAGATCAGTATGAACCAAATCAAGAATATTCTCTGAAGAGAAAGACTTACTCTTAAAATATACAGAGGTCATCTTACCCATCTGACAATCCTTGCATAGCACACTATCCGGTTTCACAAGTTGGGGAAAACCTCTCACAATACTTTTCTTGCTAACTTTAATCAAATTGTTAAAATTGACATGACAAAATCGCTTGTGCCACAACCAGTTGTCTTCAATCTTCACCACCAAACAATCATTTACATCAATATTCAGATGAAATAGATTACCTCTAGTCTACTTCCTAGTAGAAATCAATTCTCCATTATTTTCAAGAATCTTGCACACTCCACTTTTGAATTCAAGTATATATCCCTTATCATTAAGTTGTTCGACACTCAAGAGGTTATGTTTTAGTCCTTCAACCCAAAAGACATCATCTATATTACTCTTCCCTTTTCATGAAATTGATCCTTTACCTTTAATCATGCAGAGATAGTTATTGCCAAATCTTACAACACCTCCATCAAACTTTTCAAGGGATAAGAACTTACTTTTGTCACCATCCATGTGGTGTGAGTAACTACTATCTATTATCCATTCATCATTGTTATCCATGTGAGACACCAAAGCCTTCTCATCAGTCAAATCCTCCTTCATAGAAACAAATACTATCTCCTCATTGTCATCTTATTCTGATTCATCATTGGTCACACCTTCATCCACTCCAACATAACAATGTTTCTTTCCTTTTCCTTTGAATCTCATAAACTTTTCTTTCTTATCAGTGTTAGGGCAGTTATCAGCTATGTGTCTAATTTTACTACAAGAGAAACACTTCAAGGGTAATTTACCTTTATATTTACCTGTTCCTCTAGGGAATCTTTTAGCCAGTAATGCCTCAAGTTCCATCAGATGATCTTCATCATCACCATCACCTCTGCTACCACCATGACTAGACCTACAGTCATGATTATGACAAACATCTTTTTCTTTCCTTGCTAATGTACTGGTTATAGAAGCCTTAAAAGCAGATTCAGAAATTTTGGAAACACTATAATCAAATTAGTTTAGTTCAAATGCAGTTAACTTTCCAATTCGAGAATTAGCAGTGACTTTATCTTTTGAAATGGATCTCAGTTCTTGAATAGTAGACACTCTGATAGAATACTATGGTAAAAGAGTTCTAAGCATTTTACTAACAACAGTATCATCTTCAATCTTACCTTCGACACTCTTTATACCACCTACAACTTCCTTAATCCTTTTTCCATATTGAGCTATGTTCTCATCGTCAACCATTTTCATATCATCAAATTTTCCTCTCAAACTCTCTTCCTTTTCCCTTTGTACACGTTCATCTCCTCCATAAATTAAATTAAATTTCTCCCATACCTCATTTGCAATTTCTAATCCATGAACATCAATATACTCAGAGTCAAACAAAGTACTTACAATTGCATCAAGAGCCTGAATGTTTTCATGTTGTTCTTTGAGTTCATTCGATGTCAAGGGACTGGTAGTAGGAGCAACATACTTGGTTATCACATGATTCCAATACTATGAACCCATTCCTTTAATGTAGATCTTCATCAAATCACTCCATATCTGGTAGATGTCCTTGGTAAACTTGGGACCCTTCTTCTTCATCATCTTTCACATAATCTTTTCCTCAAGATGTTAGGATTTTTGTACACAGAGGACCAACACTTTGATACCAATTCTTAATCTTAGAGGATCCGATTAATACTAAGAGGGGGGTGAATAATTATTAACAATAATTTGAAATCAAAAACTTGGACTCATAATACTTTCACCAAATCAAATATAGATCAACACTAGAATCATTTACCAGTAGCGGTATCTACTGATAAACATCTGCTAAACTAATATATCAATGTTGCACATTAAGTGCTCATCAACCATGAATAAATTGAAAGTAAAGCAAACCATCACATAAAAAACATTCACCATATGAACACCATGATTTTCATGTGGAAACCCAAATAGGGAAAAACCACGGTGGGAATTGGTACCCCCAAATATTTTGCACTCTTTCAGAATGTGCCCTGTTAGGATCCAAGCCCAGTTAGAAGCTTACAATGATTCCATGTTAGGATAAGACCATGTTAGGAGTCAATCAGTTAAGGGATTTACCTCAGCCCTATTAGGAGCTTTGATCTGTTAGGATAAACCTTTCAAGAGGATTTAGAACTCAGATATTGAGTCGCCTTATTAGGGGATTTTACAATGTGAGGCATGTTGGGACCTACCTGGTTAAGGGATTTTAGTTGTTGTAATTGTTAGAGAACAACAGTGAATGATCTGTGTATAGCACTCAACTGCTTGCTTGATCAAATCCAATTAAGTTCTAAGTGTGCATCACTCTAGCAGATCTTCTCACACACCCAAGGTTGGCTTCACAAACTTCCCAAAATCACCGACACTTCAAAACTTCAACCTTACCAACATAAATAACCTTTACAACTAGGTTGGCATCGAAACCCTAAGACTTACTACATATATCATCACAGATCTTTACAACTCATTGCAGATCATCATATGGATCATTACAATCAATTATAAATCAATATCAGTCGTTGAACGATCATAAATCATCACAGCAAGTCGATCTGGTACAAAGTCAAACCCTTAGCTCATTCCACTAAGAACTTTGCACATTCCCAAGAAATTTGCTCTCCAAACACACCAAACATCTTTCGAACACATCACGTGGTTTGTGTCGCATTATCATCAACATGTGAACTTGATGTAGATCATTGCCAACACAAAATTCATTATCAGTCAAGAGAATTCTTTACCATTCCTTAAACCCTTCTTAAACCTTGGCAAAACTCAATAAAAATTATAAACATAACTTTCAATTGTCAAAACATGATGTGGTTCTAGTCAGATACGTGTTACAATGATAAAAACCTACATTAAAAACTACAAAGCCTTAATCATCACCAATCGCTAGATACAATCAGAATATTTCCTCGTTTACCAGTTAAGGTCCTAATTCTCAATTTTTTTATTCTTTACCGGCAAGACCTCTCTGGTAGACCAAAAGACTTAGATGACACAATACAACATAAGTAAACATTAGCATACATGAATAAACATCAACTGCCATCAATGACAACATAAATAACTGATCAAAGTCATCCATCATGCAATCTCAATCTCTTCATCACAATGTCATCTCAAACAGTCTTGTACCGGTTCAATCATCATTCTCCATCTGTATCAGTTATGCCAAACATGCCAAAAATCTCCCCCTTTGGAATTGATGGCAACACTAAACATCAACATACTCAACTCATAATGTTTCACTCTATTTTGGACCTTCTCTGCAACTCTTCTCTTCTCTGTTGCACCTCATCTGTCAGTTACACTTTATCTTTAATTACACATCTTCTCCTCTCGATCATATATCTTCTCTTATGACTAATCATATTTCTTCTCCCCCTTTGACAACAATGTCAAAGGTACATAAGCATCACAAATCATCAAAGTTTTTTCTTATGTCTTCAACATGTTTGCAAACTCATCTAAGTTGCTCCCCCTACGGACTAGCCTGCATCTCATCAATCCAAAGTGAAAAATAGTCATGAAGCCCACTAAATTGATGCATCATGCATTCTAGTTCTTTTTGAGTAAAGTTATGACCCCTAATTTACCTCTTAGATACTCAAAGGTTGTCTTCAGCAATGGTTTTGTGAAAATGTCTATTAGCTGCTCTTTGTTTGTCACATACTCCATTCTGACTTGTTTTCCTGTACTCTTTCCCTTAGAAAATGATATTTAAATTTTATGTGCATTGTTCTTGCATGTAACACAAGATTTTTTGAAATATTAATTGCACTAGTATTATCACAGTAAATAGTTACCGGTTCAAAAATATCAAATTTGAATCCTTCAAGCACATGTCTCATCCAAATTGCGTGTCTGCAATTCATTGATGCTGCAACATACTCTACCTCTGTTGTTGACTGAGAAACACAAGTTTGCTTCTTACTTTTCCAAGCAACCAATCTACCTCCAAGAAGAAAATTTCCACCGGTAGTGCTTTTCTGGTCATCAACATTGTTTGCCCAATCTGCATCAGTAAACACATTCAAAGAAAAATTTCTTTTATAAGGATACCATAAACCATAATCTACTATGTCTTTCAGGTACTAGAATATCCTTTTCACTGCTATCAAGTGAGTCTCCTTGGGATCCTTTTGAAATCTAGCAACCAATCCAACAGCATGTGAAATATCCAGTCTACTATGAACTTATAAGGCACTAAGAGGGGGGTGGATCAGTGATAGTAAAAACAATACAAATCTAATTATCAATTTCACCAAATTAAAACTCAATAGGCATGTAAAAAATAACGCCAAGTATGCAATCACCACATAAAGCATAAACCACATGACACAAGAGTTTATATGTGGAAAACCCAAATGGGAAAAACCACAGTGGGAATTGGTACACACAAATATTTTGCATTCTTTCGGAATGCGCCCTATTAGGAGACAAGCCCGATTAGAAGCTTACAATGATGCCTTGTTAGCAGCAGACCCTATTAGGAGTCACCGGTTGAGAGATTTACCTCAGCCTTGTTAGGAGATTTCATCTATTAGGATCAACCTCGCAAGAGGATTTAGAACTCAGATATTGAGTCACCCTATTAGGGGATTTTACAATTTGAGGCATGTTAGGACCTACCCAATTAAGGGATTTTAGCTGCTATAATTGTTAGAGAACAACAGTGAATAATCTGTGTATAGCACTCAACTACTTACTTGATCAGATCCAATTAAGCTCTAAGTATGCATCACTCTAGCAGATCTTCTCACACACCCTAGTTTGGCTTCACACACTTCTCAAAAACACCAACACTTCCAAACATCAACCTTACCAACATAAATAACCTTTATAACTAGGTCAGCATCAAAACCCTAAGACTTACTTCATAGATCATCACAAATCTTAATAACTCATTACAAATCATCATATGGATCATTACAATCAATTACAAATTAACATCAGTCATTGAATGATCATAAATTGTCATAGCAAGTTGATCTGGTACAAAGTCAAACCCTTATCTCATTCTGCTAAGCACTTTGCACATTCCCAAGAAATTCGCTCTCTAAACGTGCCAAAACATCTTTCAAACACATCACACGGTTTGTGTTTCATTATCATCAAAATGTGAACTTGATGTAGATCACTACCAAATCAAATATAGATCAACACTAGATTCATTTACCAGTACTGGTATCTACTAATAAACATCTGCTAAACTGATATATCAATGTTGCACATTAAGTGCTCATTAGCCATGTATAAACTGAAAGTGAAGCAAACCATCACATCAAAAAAATTCACCATATGAACACCATGATTTTCATATACCAGTTGTCAGAATGTAACACTATCAGTCTTTTACTAGTTGAAGTCCTAATAACTGGTTCTGATGAAAATGTCTCTTCTTTACCGGTTAAGTATTATTGATTGAACTGTAGGACTTATATGACTTAAAGAAACATAGTTTCCATCAATGACAACATACAAAATATTCATCATACATAAATCTAATCTCTATGCACAACAGACATAAACCAGTTGCATCAAACAAACACACATTACCGGTTTAGTTCAAATGATCAAATGCCAACAATCTCCCCCTTTGGAATTGATAGAAACACTTAGGAAAATTTTGTCAACCAAGTTTGCAAAACAAAAATTTACTTCATGACATACACTCCCCCTTGGCAATTGCATGTCTTGACAAAAATTAAATCATTACTCCCCCTTAACAGTACATACAAAATTTTGACTGAACTCTTAACTATTACTCCCACTTTGACAACAATGCCAAATAAAGAAATAAAATACATACATTACATCAAAATTTGTCATCAAAACTACATGTATATATAGATATAAAAGTGTTAATGTCTTTATAATCCAATTCTTAAGAAAAAATCACTGTAATGAAACTTCAATTATTTAAGATCATTGTCCCATCTTTATAACAGTGTCTCGGTAATCTCAACATGTGTTAAGATCTGTGCTGCTAACTCCTCCATAGCATCAACTGTACTCATCTTAGGAGTAGCCAAAATTGCCTCTGACTCCTTGAAATCTCTCTAAAGAATATCTACTTTCAAAAGTAGCTGAGTCTTGAGTTCTTTCAGTGATCCAACCCATTTTTCTTGTTCATGTTCACAAAGTTCTAACTGGTGTTGTAGATCAACAACCTTTCTATCAAAAGTGATCACTGAGTCATGTACCAGTATGAATGTTTCACTTAACTTTTGTAACTCCTTAGCTCTCTTCTTTCTCAAGTCAGCACAAAATAGTGAAAATTTGGAAATATTAGCCAAAATCTTACAACCGGTTTCCAATCCGGTTTTCAGCAAGTCTTTAGTCACCGTTAGGGCTACTTTGCCTTTATCTATTTCAACCATTAATTGTTCTCCCCTTTTCTTCTTGTAAACCTTTTCAACATAAATGTATGTAGCTTCTTCAAGGGTTTTAAGTTGTTCACCGGCACTAACATCTAATGTTTATTCATGTCTACTGATGTTTACTTATGTTGTATTGTTTCGTCTAAATCTTTTGTTCTACCAAAGAGGGCTTACAGATAAAGAATCAAGAAGCTACGAATTAGGACCTTAACCAATAAATGAGGAAATATTCTGATTGTATCTGGAAATTGGTTATGATTGGGGCTTTATGGTTTTGAATGTAAGTTTCTATCATTGTAACATGTATCTTATCAGAACTGCATCATGTTGTGACAACCAGAAGTTATGTTTATAATTTATGTTGACTTTTTACCAGGGTTTAAGAAGGGTCTAAGAACCGGTAAAGAATTCTCTTAAATGGTAATGATTTTTCATTTGGCAGTGATCTACATGAAGTTCACATGTTGATGATAATGCAGCACAAATTGTGTGATGTGTTTGAAAGATGTTTTAGCACATTTGGAGAGCGAATTTATTGGGAATGTGCAAAGTGCTTAGCGAAATGAGCTAAGTGTTTGACTTTGTACCAGATCAATTTGCTGTGACAATTTATGATTATTCAACAGTTGATATTGATTTGTAATTGATTTTAATGATCTATATGATGATTTGTAATGAGATGTAAATATTTGTGATGATCTATGTAGTAAGTCTTAGGGTTTTGATGCCGACCTAGTCATAAAGGTTATTTATGTCAGTAAGGTTGATGTTTTGAAGTGTCGGCGATTTTGAGAAGTGTGTGAAGCTGAACCAGGGTGTTTGAGAAGATCTACCAGAGTGATGCAGACTTAGAACTTAACTGGATCTGATCAAGCAAGCAGTTGAGTAAAAACAATACAAATCCAACTTAAAACTCAATAGGCATGTAAGAAATAACACTAAGTATGCAATCATCACATAAAGCATAAACCACATGACACAAGAGATTATACGTGAAAAACCCAAATGGGAAAAACCACAGTGTGAGTTAGCACCCACAAGATCCACTATTTTGAGTATAGAGATCTAACCAGTTAAGGTCTACAACACCCGATTAGGGGCACACCCTGTTAGAAGTGTCTAAGCCTAGTTAAGAGCTTTACAAAAAAAGCCTGTGAGGACCAGCCATGCTAGGACCTACCCAAGTTACTAGGATTTGCAAACACAAGTTATTGTGTCACTTGATTAGAGAATTTAATGATCAAACCTATTAGGATTTGACTGCACCCTGTTAGGAGTGACCTTGTAAGAGGATTTTCTTGTTACAACTATTAGGAGACAACAAGTAAAAATGATCTCAGTATTAACCAGATCCTCTAATATTAACAAAATTAATCAATTTAATTAATTGATTAATTAAATCAATTATATTTTCAATCTCTATTTATATCTTCCACTTTGCTTTTTACCGAAAAGAATTCATTCAGTCATCTCTAGTTAACAATTCAATCTATATTAATTAGTCAATTCAATTAATTGATTAATTGCACCATTCTTCAATTTTCCTCCAATCATTCTTTTTCATCTTTCAATCAACTTTTTTATCAATCAGTTAACTCATTATCTATTCAATCAATTGAGTTCCACCTCTTAATCATTTTGTTCCACCTCCAAATCACCAGTTCAACTATCAATCAACATGTGAGCTCACTTGAGTTCCACCTCTCATTCAATCTCACCCAAAAATCTATAAATTCAGGATCAATTATCCATTTTCAACAATCATGAACTTTGAAATCTTGTGTCATTTGCAGGTTAGCAGCACAAACTGAGAGCCATCATACCACAAGAAGTAGAAGCACAATGGAAGCCATTTGCGTTTATGGAATAGGGAGTTTTAACTAGAAATTTTACATCCTTATTGTCATGCATGCAATAATTCATTGGTTTGTTTAGAATTATTTAATTAGATAGGGATTCATGATTTCCCTTTGATTCTAGTTATACAATGATGAATTTTACGCATAACCATTTGGTGAACCCAACATGAATAACAAGTAATTAACCCTTTGTTATTCTTTTGTATTTTTGCATAATCGTACGAATTTTGAGAATTTTTGCAAGTTTTGTACGGATTTTGCAGACGAACCTAAATATTTTGCATGTTCATTCAGATAGATTCAGATAGATTACCACATTTGTCCAGATAGATTATCGCATTTGTCCAGATAGATTACCGCATTTGTCCAAATAGATTATCGCATTCATCCAGATAGATTACCACATTCATCCAAACAAATTACCGCATTCATTCAGACAGATCACCGCATTCATCCAGAAAGAACTACGCATTCATTTAGTTATTATTACACATTCACCTAGAAGGGTTTGCGCATTCGTAGGTTTATTGTGCCACATTCGTTTGGTAGATAATTGGATTTCTATTTTCTTGTTTTCTATGTGGTTTTATGGTTAATGATTCCTTGTTTACAGCATGTGGCGAAAGTACAGAGAAGACTTGATCATTCCTAGTTATTTTGAGACTACTGATACTTTGATTGTAGGATCCTTTAGGGTTAACTCACTTTTGGATTTTGGGTTTAAAATTGACATGCATGATGTCACACTTCATCTTGGTACTTAAAATAAATCTTGGGATTAAAATTGACATGTGTGATCTCACACTTCACTTTGGTGTTTAAAATAGACATGCACATGCGTAGCTCACACCTCATTTTGGGCTTTAAAATTGACGTGAATCTGTCTTATCAATAGAGTAAATCACGCATTTCAATATATAAGGGAAAAAGAATTTTTTTGTGTCTAGGGTGGACCCATTGTTGAGGGATATATTTGATCGGGGATTTCATCACCCCACAGAGGTATTTTGAATTGGGATGCGTTGGGGATATCATCTCTCCCAGCATACTCTTGAGCAGGTTTTTCGAGCCGCTATATAAACATACTAGTCAGGTGGCTAGAGTGTTGAGTGAATTTGATGTATGTGGAGGCCTTCTCTGCACCGATAAGCTTAACTAAAGCCTTAAGTGGTTTTCTCTGAGAATCCATCATTGGATCAGGACCCCTCAAAATTACACTAAGAACCAACTTAATAGCCCAAATCCCACATTCATTGATTCAGGGAGTGTGGATCGTACCCCATAGATACCCTTCATGTACCTTGCATTATGAAACATAAATCCCTCTATTATAAGATCTCAGTAACTTTGGGGTAAGAGAGACTAGCATGCCTGAGAAGTGTGTG
This sequence comes from Cryptomeria japonica, assembly GCF_030272615.1. NCBI lineage: Eukaryota > Viridiplantae > Streptophyta > Pinopsida > Cupressales > Cupressaceae > Cryptomeria > Cryptomeria japonica. Next base: position 482,670,970 of record NC_081411.1, read on the forward strand.
TCATGGAGTGGAGCTAGTGCTGCTAGACTCTCTAGTTGTTCATCTTGTTTCGGTATTGTGTATGGGTTTGTTTGTATGGTTTCCAATCTCTAGCCTAAGATTTGTCTACTATGTTTTTGTATGTATCATTGTGTTAAACCAGTATCAAGTCAGTATTGATCTTGGGCTATTTTAGGCCCTATCTTGTGTGGCTTTGAATTCTCAGAGTTTGTCAGAACACAATTCTTCCAGCTATACTTATCTTCAGATAGTGTTCTTAGAATTGAAAAAAGACTTTTTCCACAAACAAAGTTACTTAAAATAAAGTCCATCTTGAAACATCAACAGTTCAACAAAGGTCCAAAACTTTCACAGCAAAAGCATCTTACATACTTGTGACCATAGGTTTCCTATAATCCTACAAGTCTTTGCATAAGTCCTCATTATCATCCTCATTATAATCCTCATTTATGCCCTTACTTTGCATAATTCCTCATTATCATCATCATTATAGTCCTCATTTATGTCCTTACTTTGCATAATTCCTCATTATCATCCTCATTATAGTCCTCATTATAGTCCTTACTTTGCATAAATCTTTGCATAAGTCCTTATTATCGTCCTCATTATAGTCCTCATTTACATCCTTACTTTGCATAAATCCTCATTATCGTCCTCATTATAGTCCTCATTTACATTCTTACTTTACATAAGTCCTTTCATACTCCTCTTTATAGTCCTTATTATAGTCCTCATATAGTGTTACATCAGTCCTTATATAATGTTCACCTAAGTCCTTACAAAGTCCTCATTTGTATCACATTAGCGTCCTTGTAATCTTTTCATATAATACCCATATAGTCGTCATAATCCTTGCATAAGTTCCCATGTACATTGTCATAATATTTACATTATAATCCTCATACAGTCAACATAATCTTTGCATATAGTCCTTACATAGTCGTTATAATCCCCGAATAAGTCCTTGCATAGTCGTCATAATCTTTGCATAAGTCCTTGCACATTTGTCATAATCCCTATTTTAGTCCTTGCATAGTCTTCATCCTCATAAGACATAGGGTCAAATAATTATCTCCATTTTGCATTATCTTCAAAATTAGGTTGTTCCCTAGTCCAAGTCTAAAGTTGCATTGTCATTCTTTAGGATTTCATCTTGTCATTCTTTAGGATTTCATTTTGTCATTTCTTAATCCAATTTGTCAAAAAAATTCAAAAAACATAGGTTGCATTTGTCATCCTCAATTGCATTTGTCCATTTTCAAAATTCTCAAAATACAAAAAAATAGGGTTGCACTTTCATCCCTTAGTAGCATTTCATTTCATCCCTAAACTTCAAAAATCCAAAAAAATGGCATATAGTGCAATGTTGAAACAAGCTCTCAAACTTCTAGGAGACAACATTACCCTTAACAAACTTCCAACTTTCATGAGACCATGTCATTGCAACCAAAAAATTGATCATCTAAATCCAATATATGCATGTCCCAAAACATGCATCAAACTTATCAGGAACAAACAAGTATCATACCTATTTCTCCATCACTTGAAAAGAAACTAGCTCGAGAAATAGAGATCTTGGAACAAAAGGTTAAAAAAAGTGAAGAGAGTAGATCCCAGATGTCCAAACTATTTCAAAAATTTAGAGATCCCAATACAAACTTAGAGCCAGTTGATGTGCCAGCTTTTATTATGCAATCAAACATACCAACTATTCTCACACAAATAAACATGAGAAACCAATATCAACGGCAAACACATCCAACAATGCAAGTCCAACATTCAATACAACAAACAACACAACTCTCAGCACTACAAATTGTGCAAATAAGTCAACCACTACCAAGGTCACACACAATTACACAATCACTTTTGCCTTCAATGACATCACATGTCTGTGAATATCCTCTTATATCTTCAAATACACAACCAAGGGTGTCCCAAATAAATTCAAGTGTATTTTCAAACATGTCACCCTTTGGACATCAATCAAACACAATCAATGTATCACCTAATAGTCCTGAAAATGACTATGCAAAATTTGGTGTCCTTGACAATGTTTTGTCATTTTGAATTAATGTTGCTCTTTGAGTTACCCTCAGGTTTTAAGGTTCTTAGGTTTAGATGTTCCTGGGTTAGCCTTTTATTTTAAAACCTAAACCTTTTATGTTTCTTCATTACCTTTTTAATTAAACTTGATGGTCTTTTCCATCTTTGAAGGGACCGTGTTCCTTTCCCTATGTGTTATTTCTTCCGCTGGCCTTTTATTTTTTCCTAAAAACTATGTCCTTTCTGTTATGGTCACTCCCCTTTTAATATTTCTATGGGCATTTATTTTCCCTAACTTTGGCCTTAATGTTTCAGCTTATATCTCCATGTTTAAGTACTGAGCAACTAAAGGTTCCATGATTTTGCACGTGCATCAAATGGATGGTGATATTTTAACTCAAGCAGGAAGATGCTTGAAGGATAGCAGCAAGTATTGAGCAGACATTATAACATGCACGTAATGAATGAGCGGATCAAACGACCCTCATAGTCTCACGAAGGAACATGCAAGAAAGTTAAGGACCATGGCATCGCGAGATGACATCGTGTGTCCCAGGCAGACTAGGAAGGTGTGAAGATGGGGCCGCTAACGGAATTGAGCTAGAAGATGACTGGACGATCCGCGGTCAGACTTTTTGTGGACCCATATTGCTATGTTGGAAGGTCAATATCAATATTGATCAATGGTGCTCACATGATGTGTCATGCTGGACAGATCTACAGCGGATATAGAGTGTTTTTCAAAAGGAGTGATTGGGGTTGTTTCATTGTTATTCACACGGAAAATTGAAGGCAGATGAAGATAAACTTGTTGACATTGAATAAATAGAGACGTGTCGAGGCACATGGATGTCAACTGATTCTCAAAAGGCTGATTTAGGGGGTGTTTTTTTGGGTCGAGTCCTATTAGTGGACAAAGCTGGAAATACCAGAGGTGGCAATATCAGCAATTTTTCATTGCCACCATGGAGAGAAGTTGAGATCTTCAAAAGGATTAAGGGGATAAAGATGATTCATGAGCTAGAAGCAAAGTGATCAAGGACCTGTCAATAAAATCACAGGATGCGTACTATCATAGATTCTCATAATAATGTAGAAAATCAAGGAGATGTTGCCAAGAAACTTTTAAAAGATAAGGACCCAGTATCCAAAAAAGGGAGATTCTAAGGCAAAAATTCTGCAGTCAAAAAATCAAAAAAATCAAGAACAAAATTGTTCACGTAAGGTGAACTTGGTCTGAAGGGCAATGAATTGGCATGTTGAGTCTGACGATATTTTGATTCGATGGATATGATTTTTTGAATCTATTTGCTGGTAGCATGAGTAGAAAAGCATTGGAATGATGATTTTTCCCATGAATGAACACCACCAAGAAAGGTATTTTCATTATAAATACAGTTGGATGGTGTCTTCAATTAGTAGAAAGAACAAGAAAATTCATTATCTTCTCAGAACGTTTTGAAATGGTGAAAATAATTTTTTAGCAGTATCATGCTAGGAATTACACTGAGCTCTGTGATACCAGATGGAATTCCTTTGGGAGTGAGTATGGTTATAGTCGATGGAATCTTGAAAGTGGGGAGGATTGTCGATGGAGGCTTGAAATTCATTTCTTATCAAAACAAGCCTTGCATGACGCATCCTCTGCCTCTCCTTTGTCACTTGTTGATAGAGGGTTCTAGGAAGGACCTCACTGAGGAGAAAGAGTGGAACAAACTTGGGGAGGAGGTGGCAGCCAATCATTTTTGCATCAACATGGAAGTTGCAATGCCTTCTCTTCACTTTGTGTTCCTCTATAAGCTCATCTTTCCACTTTCTCTGATCCTAGGCATAAAGGCTTGAACTCCTCTTTTAGTGGAGGGGCGATTTTACTTCTTGTTGGGATCTAAACCCTCTTTGAGAAGAGAAGTACTTTGTAGAGCATCAAGGTGCACATCACAGTCCATCTGGAAGCATTAGAGGTGATGGTGGCACAGCTCAAGAAATTTTGTTTCTACCAAAATGCAGTTAGGAATTTTGGTTCTACTTCATCATGAACGCCAGCATGGACAGCCTTTTGGGAGACTGTGAGGAACATTTTTTTAACAGTTATAAGCGGTCTTTTGAGCTTGTGATGGGTGTCTCCTCTGGTCTGAAGCTTGTTTTCTCCCTTGTTTCTATAAAAGGGAATTCAGGGCCATGAGACAGAGGTCAAGAAATTTGGTCACAAATCTTGGGGGTTGAGAAACTTGGTCCACAAGTTTGGATCCAAACCCTTGGTCATGTATAGTAAGTCTAGGTAAATGAGTACGATGTAATAGGAATTTGTAGAGCAAATGAACTGGGTCTTGTGTCTTATTTTGTTTCAAGTTCTTGAATGAGTTATATGTAAAATAATTTGTAATGAAAAATAGCTTATTAAATGAATGTAAGCATAATTCAAATTCATTTTCTCCAGTGTGTAACTCTGTTATGTTTTGAATGAGTAAGATCAAGGGTTTTCTCTTTCATTGCATTGTTATGATGTATGTGTTTTCTATCTTATGCTCTGATCTAAGGGGTCAGTTAAATTTCTAGGATAGGATCTGCAAACTGATGGAGCTTATACATGGATTCTAATAAGTATTTTGTGTTGGGATAGATAGATGAGATGCACTATAAGGCAGTGTTATCTTAACATCTCCAGCTATTAGACTAATATTTTTTTATGTTATATTTCATCTTATTTTTTACAATTTTAGTTGCCCAATGGATAAGACACTGGTCGTGGCTTTAAGTTGTTTCCAGTAATAGTTCTTTACACATAGCTCATCGACAGCTTGTTGTAAATTGATAATATCAAAATATCTTTTTATTATGTCACTGCTTGTCAACATTTGTCTCATGCTCCAAAGTAGGTCAAGGATCACTAAGAGCTAGCCACTCTGTAGCATTCTCCCTCTTTGTTGAGCCCCTTTCATGAGTGAGACCTTCCACTTTATTTTAATGTCATCTGCAAGTGTGGTATGGAGATTGCAGGAGCATTAAGGGATCACCCTTCCAAGTTTTGTAGAGCCCGAAGTGAAGAGGGGTTAGCATAGTCCTTGTCATATGTTGTTCCAAGTCCCTGAGTATCTCTAAAATAATCTAGAGTTGGCCTCTCCATGCATGATTCAAGGGCCCAACTTGGTTCCTACCCCTGCGGCAGTGTAAAATCCCACCATGTGCAATCTGGGGAACAAACATCACCTATCACGCAACAAGATTAATCGCCAACTACCTTGCAACACAAAAACATTAGAACAATATCACAAACACAATCACCTAAACAACAAAAATGCCAACCTGAAACTTTGGATGATTTTCTTCAAATACTAGTCTATGCACAAAAGACTATTTCAAAACATAATGATTTGCCCATGTCTAGCAATGGCTCTTCCCATCAAGACTTTGCACCTCAATTAGCCTCCATAGCTTCCACCATTTAAACATACCATAAAGTCACACAAGAGAAGTTTGCACCATCTCTATCCAATAATGCAACCTCCCAAGGGATATCCACAATAAGTTTCCAAGCTAATCCAATTCATGATGCTAGTCCCTTTCATGTTTCAGAATTCAAGACCCAATCACACCATTTACTCCTATTATAGAGAGTCCCATTCAAAATCTTTTCTCATTAGGGCAAAGTGTTGAAATCTTTCAAGAGTCTCCCATGCATATCCAACCTCCTACCTCGTGCCAAGAGGATAATCCAAAGTTAGAATAAATGAGTCCTAGCATAAATCAAGATCAAGATACAATGACTCTAATATAATCCAATTTTTTATCAAGATCCCACCTGTCAAGAGTCTTATGATGATCCCCTCATTCTTTTGTATTCCATCCAAGCAGAACACCTTCTATCTCTAGAGCAGAGTGTCTTTCCCAGTTCCATTCAACATCCACCTCCTAAGAAAGATCATAATATCCCTACCATCTCCTCAAATGATCCAATTCAAAATCAAGAGCAAAGCAAAAACTCCAATGATCCAATTAAAAATCAATAGCAAAGCACAAACTCTAATGATCCTCTTCTAAGTAAAGATCAAAGTTTTCCTTCACTTCCATGTCATAATCCTTTGTATCTACCTAAAGATCCAATCATCCAATCTTATTCCCCTCGTGGTCCTAATCTTCCAGAAGATCTTGTTGCATCTACCCAAGTTGTTCATGAATCTTGTGCCTATCAAATGGGTTCCTCCACTTTCATCCGATCTGATTTACTTCATGATCCTATCATTTATTTCATACCATACCCTCCTCAAAATGGACTTGTAACTTTTTTTAAAAATAACATGTATCCCATTTCTAAAAATATTTTTCAAAACATGCATTATCAAGGAAAATGGTTAGGCCTACATGACCAAGGTATATTAGAACCTCTTCATATCAAAGAAACTCTCAATTGTCATGGCCTTGGCTACACAACTCACTCTCAAAACATTGGTGTCCCTTCTACATCCCACATTCCTCCATCTAATTAATCCAATCAGTCATAGTCCTTATCATCCAAATCCATTTTGGGTCCTTTTATTCTAAAATAAAATCATTCCTCCCATCCATATTAGGACCCTACATCCCTCCATCCACTATTCATATGACCCCTACTTCACAATCTAATTGCCTTGTCATAAATTAATATTAGAAATGGCACACATCTTTGAGAACCTTCCAACCATCTACCTAAACCAACCCATCAAAACTACCTTTGTATCATTCTTATTCATCCATGAATCCCATTCCCTTTAGAAGAAATTTGGTTGCCAAGAATAAATTCCACAAATCCAAAAATCCACATACATCCAAAGATCAACATGTCTGGTCTACAAGATATGTCAAACCAAAGAAAAATCTGATCCAAAAGAATAAATAAACTTCCAAAAGGCTACAAATCCCATTATGAGAAAAGAAAAATTGAAAACTATGTGGGTTCCTAAGTCTCTTATAGAAGCAATGTGTTCCAAAGAACCAAAAGGAAAAGAAAATCAAAATCAATGTGTGTTCCCATAAAATCATTTCATTCTAAAGAAAAATCAAAAGTGGCATCTAGACTTCTTGTTCAAAAAGATTCCTTCAATGATCCATCTACACATCTTCCACTTCCCAAATCTATTCTTCTATCATCTCCTTCATCCATTTTGGGTCCTTATCTCCCAAATTCCACATCCACTCCTCCATCAAAATCTCAAAATCCAAAATCCACTTGTCCTTCATCACTCCACCACCTCTTAAGGTGTGTGCCAACATTGATCTTGAAAACATTTCCATCCATTCTCGCTCGAATCTTTCAACATCCTATATATCATCCAACACCTCTTTTCCATCCTTGCATCCTTCCCATTCAATCCTTTGCATAAATTCTTCATCGATGAAATAGGCATTTGTGTCATTTTGTCACATGCTCGCCCATAATCAAAATTGTGTTAAATCCATTTCCTAGATATCTATTCATAAAATGCTTCAGAATTTGAGGTCGTTCCTCTTTAACACTATCTTTTGGTTGGGATGCATACTCTATTTAGAAAGAGAATCACTGACATCTTCTAATTACTATATCTCGCATACTTAATCAATTACTCTAAATCGTTGTCATTTCTTAGGTGAAGATGTGGCTAGTGAAAATCTAAAATTCTACTTCAGTGCCACTATAATTCTCTAACCCACTTGAGCTTCATTACTTACAAGCCAATGCACAAAAGAATCAATAAGATAAAAAGCAATATCAAAGGATCAAAAGAAGAAAAAAAGAGAAAGAAAAGCAAAAATGCAATGAAATACAATATCAAAATGATTGGCTTTGGGAACATATGAGTAACTCCATCAGGGCTATGGACACCTGGCTAGAAATGGAGAAATATTTATGAGATTACAACGATAACCTCATCGGATCTATGAACGCTTGCTGGCAACAAGGCTCTATCTAGGATGCTTTTGAAGTCAGGATAACTCATGTAGCTAGTCATCTCATATTCTAACAATTAAAATAATCATATGAGTCAGAATAAACCCACTTGCACACACATGGGTAATCAAACACTAAGTACCTTGATCCAATTTGGGATTCTTCTTCCCTTTTGAGTATGCTTCCTAGTCGCTACTTATGTTCAGTTGAATTTTTTGAACGTTTTAAATGAGGGTTGGGTCTCTATCTTTGAAATGTTTAGGAACACTTATTTGGGTGGCACTAGATGTTATGACAATTTTACACATCTCCCTTTTTTAAAATGGAGACCTCTACACCTAGGGGCAAGTTTCATCCACTCTATCCTTTCTGTCACATCTCCCATTATCCTTCCTCCAATGTCCATTACCCTATCTACATCCATCTTGTTTTTCCATCTTTGATCTTGGCAAAGATAAATATCTTCATAAACATCATCCATCACTATCTATGATCTTGCTTCACCTTATCCATACCTTCTAGTCCATATCCCTTATCATGTCTATTCGTTGCTTGCATCACCCATCACTATCTACAATCTTACTTCTTCTATCTATATCCCCTTTCTATCCCTTGATCTTGATCAAAACTAAGGACAAAAAGAAAAATGCAAAAACATGGTTTCAAAACAGCTCTTGGCATGTCCCTTCATGTAGATCACATACCATTCAATGCACCATTCCATCACCTTACATTTCAAATCCCTTAGTTTGGAAACATTTTATCCATCACACGATAGTCCTTAGAAACTAACTCATCTCTGATTCCATAATAAGTTACCTTCATCTTTCTCTTATCCATCTTCACCTCAATAGTTCATTCATCTACTCATAATATTCCTTGCCTTGCTAGACACAAGGGGCATAGCTGAAAAAATATTTTTAAAAATCATATAATGTCCTAAAAAGATTTTTTTTTAAATCATACAATGTCCTAAGAAAATCCAAAAAAATCGTATAACATCCTGAAAAAATCCAAAAAATCATATAATGTCCTACAAAAATCCAAAAAAAAAAAGTCCTAAAATCAAAAAATTGAAAATTGAAAATCAAAGAAAGAAAGTGACCATCCATCAAAACATATCAAAACATTAAGCTTAACAAATCATGTATCAATAGACAAACTCCCAAGCTATTCTACAACTTAAATGATCAATTGCCTAACAGTTTAAGCATCCTTATCAAACAACGTGCCTTTACGGATACATCATTCCTAAAATAGGTACCTATCAGATATCATGTCCTAACGGATACATCTTTCCTATAATGGGCATCCTATCAAACAAACGTCCAATCAAGAAACACTTATCCTTATCAAGAAGATCAGTATGGTTGTTGACTAATTTGGTTAAGTGAATCTTATCTTTTATTTGAGTTATCTTTATCAATTAGTGATAGGTCATGTTTCATCAAATCCAAAGCAAAAAAATCCAAAAACATTCACATATGATCCTCAAAAAAACCAAAAATATTCAAAAACAATCCTAAAAAAATACCAAAAACATTCAAATATCAATCCAAAAACAATAAAAAACATTCATAACTAAAAAATAAATAAAAAATCAAAAAACTTGCAATAAAATGTCTCGCAAGAATCGAACACCCTAGTAGATATCCAGCAAATGCTTCGCACGAAGTTAACGAAGGACACAACTATCTAAGGAACAATCTATAATAAAATGGATCAAACTGCCTTATCAATCGTATCAACTATCCTTATCAAGTGATCATTATCTTGTCTTAAACAGAAGAGGATACACTCGAAATCAAACAAGTCAATCTTAAATGGGGTCCACACTTTCTGAGATCAGACATTATCAACTATCACATCAAGCAATCAAGAACGAAGGCACAGATCAATATAGCTACTGAATTTTGTCCTAGTTAGCCTTTATCTTTTATCATTTGGAGATAGGTCATGTTTCTATGCTACTCAAGGATGTTCGCGAGTGACTAGAGGAGCCATGATGTGCATGATCCTTTTCTTTGTTTGTTGTTTGTGGTATGGACCAATGAAGCTCTAGGGAAATAGTTCCAGTGGGTGTCTGTGATTGGTACGATCATTTGGCAAGTAACCCATGAAGGATAACTATGCTTGTGACTACCCCACATACCTCGACCCCTGGTATTATTCCCAGAATGGAGGATTCACTCCTTGTTTGCTACGTGTTTGTTTCTTCAATGAGATATATTTAAATCTTAGTTCCTTATACCCTAGTGTGCAAAGCTCTAATGTTACATAATAAGGCTCGGTGATGAATATATAATGTGCTATGAATAAAGGCACAAAAGTTCATGAAAACCATCATCTTCATTTTCAGTCTATCGTTATCAATCTATCATCTCATATTAATCATCCTCAATTGCTTCTAATTTTCATCTTTCATTAAATTTCATTCTAAGGTTCATTCTCTCATATTCTATCTCAATATCATCTTCAGACCACCTATCTCTATCTCTAATCAACTAACTATTCTTTCATCTAACATTCTTCTTCTTTCTAGAGATCATTCGTACCTTTAATACATAAACTATCTCTCGAGGGGGCATCCTACCTCCATATCTCAATATACTGGGGCATATTTACACCCTAAGCGTCACCAAGACATAGTGGGATAGAAATGTTTTGTTTACCAAGACATACTGGGGCATAAATTTTGTGTTTTCTTTGAAACAATGTCATTTCGATATTGTCTTAAATAGGGGCAAATGTAGACACCTAAAAATGTCACATTGATCATGTACTAATTATTCCTCTAATTGATTAAATAATTCTTTAATTATTTAATTAATTTAATTAATCTTATTCTTCTAAATTCATATTTCTTCATTATCTTATTAATTGTTTCTATTTTTAATTCTATCATCAATTAATCATTTAACCCTTTTCTAAATATTTATTAGATATTAATTAATTAATTAATTGTGATTTTAATTCCTTTAATTTAAATAATCTTTATTATTTAATTAAAGTCTATTGCTAAATAATTAAATAGTTTCTTTAAGTTATTTAATTAACTAATCAATTCCTCTATTCAAATTCGAATTCCAATTCCAAATCCACAAATTCCAATTTCATCTAATTTCATTATTTCCTCATATTCAAATTCAAATTCAAATTCTTCCAATTTCATCTAATTTAAGTTACATGTGCATTTCAATTTCATGATTTGAAATCAAAATTCAATTAGCATTCAAAAATCAATTGAAAATCTAAGTCAAGTTCTAAATATGTTCAAATATTAAATTGAATTATGAGAATTCATTATCATGCAAAGATTAAATTGAATTTCTAAATCAAGTTCACAATCATGCAAACAAGCAATTGAATTTCAATAAAAATCATACAGCACATGTTAAATTAATCAATTCAAATAATCGATTAATAAATCAATTATCTTTCCAATCTCTATTTCTATCTTCCACTTTTCTTTTTACCAAAAAGCATTCAATCAATCATCTCCAATTAACAATTCAATCTATTTTAATTGATCAATTCAATTAATTGATTAATTGCATCATTCTTCAATTTTCCTCCAATCATTATTTTTCATCTTTCAATGAGTTTTGTTCTCAACCAGTTAACTCATTTATCTATTCAATCAATTGAGTTCCATCTCTTAATCATTTTGTTCCACCTCCAAATCAGCAATTCAACTATCAATCAACATGTGAGCTCACTTGAGTTCCACCTCTCAGTCAATCTCATCCAAAAACCTATAAATTTGGGATCAATTCTCCATTTTCAACAATCGCGACCTTCAAAATCTTGTATCATTTGTAGGTTAGTAGCGCAATCTAAGAGCCATCATACCACAAGAAGTAGAAGAATAATAGAAGTCATTTGCATTTACGGAATAGGGAGTTTTAATTAGAAATTTTGCATCCTTATTGTCATTCATGCAAAATTTCATTGGTTTGTTTAGAACTATTTAATTAGATAGGGATTCATGATTTCCCTTTTATTCTAGTTATACAATGATGGATTTTATGCATAAATAGCATATAGCAGTAGGCTCATCATAAACATCTATGTTATTCTTTAACATATGCTTCATCCATACCACCTGAGTACAATTGTTAGCAGCAAAAATATACTTAGCCTCTACAATAGATAAAGGAATAGCATTCTACTTCATACTCATCCACGAAACCAATCTCTTTCCCAAGAAAAATGCACCACCACTAGTACTTTTTTTGTCATCCACGTCTCTAGCCCAATTAGCATCAGTAAAAGAACTCAAAGTAAAATCATCATCTTTAAGATACCACAAACCAAAATCAACTATGCCTTTCAAATATCTAAAAATCCTTTTCACAACTACAACATGAGATTCCTTAGAATTAGCTTGAAATCTAGCAACAAGACATACAACATTCATAATATCTGGTCTAGTCTGAGTTAAATATAGTAATCCACCAATCATAGATCTAATTCTAGGCTGATTTGCTTTAGGTGATTCATCATCCTTTGTCAACTTACATCCGATCACCATAGGAGTACCAATTGGCTTTGAATCATCTAAACCAAACTTCTTCAATAATCCTTTCACATACTTGGACTGAGATATAAAAATGCCTTTACCCAACTGAGTAATTTGCAATCCCAAAAAAAAATTAATTTCACCAATCATAGACATCTCAAACTCATTATGCATCTCATCAGCAAACTTCTTGCACAAACTATCATTCCCTCCAAAAATAATACCATCAACAAAAAATTCAATAATCAAAATGTTATCATGATCAATCTTGAAATACAGATTACTATCAGTAGTACCTTTATTCAATCCAAGCTTCAGCAAATACTTATCCAATCTGGTATACCATGCTCTTGGAGCTTGCTTCAATCCATACAGTGATTTCTTCAATCTGCAAACCATATCTTCCTGATCTGTCAACTGAAATCCATTGGGTTTCTCAATATAAACTTCCTCTTCCAACCTACCATTAAGAAAGGATGACTTGACATCCATCTAACAAACTTTGAAATCTTTGTAAGCAGCATAAGCAAGAAATTATCTAACAGCTTCAATTCTTGCCACCGGAGAAAAAGTCTCCTCATAGTCAATTCCTTCCATCTGAGAATATCTCTTACAAACAAGTCTTGTTTTTTTCCTAACAACTTCACCTTGCTCATCCAATTTATTTTTGAAGACCCATTTAGTTCCAATTACATTTTTATCCTTAGGTTTGGGAACAAGAATCCATGTATTATTCTTTTCAATCTGGTTCAATTGTTATTCCATTGCTTTAACCCAATTTTCATCTTTGCATGTTTCATTGACATCTTTAGGTTCAATCTTAGAAATTAAACAATATTCTTCAATAATTATTCTTCTAGTAATCACAACTTTATTCTTATCTCTCATGATCTGATTTTCTAAATGATTCAACCTCACATACTTGGGAGTCTTAGGATTTTCTTGATTTTCTAGCTTTTTCAGAACAATCTGAATTAGATTTTGGGTATGTGCTTTTTTTCTTTTATATGATCATCGGAATTATATAGCAGGATTTGATCTATCTCTCATTACTTTCATCAACTTTCACATTAGCACTTTAACTATCTCTCTTAATTTCTTATTATAACACCGGTAGGACTTGCTCTTAGTAGAATAACCAAGAAAAATTCCTTCATCACACCTAGCATCAAACTTTCCTAGATCTTCATCTTTTTTGATATAACATTTACTTCCAAAAATTTTGAAATATCTAACTATAAGAACATGACCAAACCATAACTCATAATAAGTCTTACCTGTATCACCTTTGATATGCACCTGGTTAAGAGTGTATACAACAATACTCATAGCTTCTCTCCAATAGATATGTGGAACGTTTCCTTCCAACATCATGGTTCTAGCAACTTCTTGAATTGTTCTATTCTTCCTCTCCACAACACCATTCTACTGAGAAGTTCTAGGTGAAGATAATTGTCTCTTCACTCCATGCTCTTCACAAAATGCATTGAACTCACCAAAAATAAATCCACCACCTCAGTCAGATCTCAAACACTTAAGCTTCAATCCTATCTTGGTCTCAACCATGGCTTTGAAAATCTTGAATTTCTCCAAGGCTTCGGACTTCTCCCTTAAGAAAGTAACCCACATCATCCTCAAATATTCATCAATCAGCAACATGAAATACCAATCTCCCTACAAGCTTCTCACTCTAGAAGAACCGCACAAATCAGTATGCACAAGATCTAATAATCCATTAGAACAATATTGTTTGCTTATAAAAGTAACTCGTATTTGCTTCCCTAATTGACATTCCTTGTGTACCAATTTTGTAGGCTTTACCAACTTAGGAAGATCTCTCACTAATTGAGTATAACTTATCTTAACCATGCAATCAAAATTCACATGACACATTTGATGGAAAAAATAATGAAGGAAACGAGAGAGAGGGGGGGGCGGTGAATCTGTTTTCACCAAATTATCAAACTTAACCTTAAACACAAAACTGGTAAACTTGCAGCAACAATAAAGATAAGCCAATAGATGGTGCAGCACACAACACCAAGATTTTGACATGGAAAACTTGGTTAAGGGAAAAACCATGGTGGTAACCAACCCACAATAAGATGATACTCTGCAGTAATATGTGTAAATATTACAATGGGGTTAATGCACATGCATTCAGACTCACTGCCTAGAGCTCACTGCTCAAAATATAATAACCCGAAAGGCTACAACCCTCAGGGAAGGTTCACTACCTTACAAGGAAGTCTCACTAACTTACAAAATATTTAGACAACAATCCATAATCAAATGAACTGCAATAATAGCATCTTTTAATGCCTGATGATAGTTCCGGTTAAGCACCAATGTCTGCTCTACCCAACCTCAATGTCAAAAGATGTATTCACTTGTTCACACATTTTCTACTCTTAGATAATGCAGACACACCATCATTTCCCAATTACATGACTTTATTACCTATTTATACAATTCATCAACCTTGACAACAAGGTTGGCTCAACCCTCAACACCTAATTATAAAATTACATTACACGATACAAAGATCGATCACCTGACCAATATAATGATATACATGATATAACATGGACCTAAATCAAATCTCCAAACATGCATCACCAGTGGAAATCTCACCAAGATCAACTGCAACACACTACACCACCAAGAATACCGCATAACACAAAGAACATCATCAGTTCAGCAAAATCACCAATAACGCACACAATGATCTATGTGGATCATCAAAACAAATAGGACATAATTAGGAAACACCAGCAAGAACATTAGAATCATCAGTAACAGTTGTACCAACACCACTTATCAAATCTACATCGATCAACATCTGAACCTCAAGAATACTCAAACAACAACAACTGTCACGAAGAAAGATAACCTACAGAGTACCAAATTACAAACAATCTGAAATGTAGATACACAAGAATATCCAAAACAATATCTCAAAATCTTAGCTCAAGGTCATATCACCTCGAAATATACCAGAGGAAATACCAAACTCTACAAAGCACTGATCAGAAAAATCAAACTTCAAACCAGATCATATGATATGATCATTTAAGCTTCTGAATCACTGAAACCAATAAATAAAGATATAATGATACTATAAATACTCCAAACACCGAATCATGAAACCAATAAATCAATCTACAATCACCAGAGCAATAAATCATAGGAATATGTTGATATCAATGACAACAACATATCCTAGTAGCAACAATGTCCAACAATCTCCCCCTTTGGCATTGATGGCAATATATGAATGTGAAAAACAATCAAATCAAAGAAAGAAAACATCTCCAACAAACTCCCCCCTAAGATCAAATAGATAAAACAATTTTTCACATGCTTCTCTCCCCCTTTGACATCAATGACAAAGGTCTTAAAAATAGAAAAACAAACTCTCCCCTTTAAACAAATCATGATTCTTTCCCCCTAAAACATATAACCAGTCCAGCCACTACTCCACCAGAGGAGCGGCATAAACTCATCAATCTCAACAGAAAGATAAGATTGTGAAGTCCACCAGATTGATGCAACTCAATGCATCTAGTTCCCATAAGGAGGGGTAGATACCCCTAACTTGTCTCTCAAATAGACAAATCTATTTGTAGGCAAAGGCTTTGTGAAAATATCAGCAATTTGTTCCTTTGTGGACACATACTCCAGCTTCACTTCCTCTTCATTGACTTTTTCTCTTAAGAAATGATACTTGATTGATACATGTTTAGTCTTTGAATTTTGCATTGGGTTCTTTGACATATTAATAGCACTGGAATTATCATAGTATATGGTAGTAGCTCATCATAGATAACTATGATATCCTTCAACATTTGTTTCATCCAAACTACCTGAGTACAGTTACTAGAAGAAACAATGTACTCAGCTTCAGCAATAGATAGGGAAACCGAATCCTATTTCTTACTTGCCCATGAAACCAATTTCTTAAAATAATTCTCCACCGGAGGTACTCTTCTGGTCATCAAAATCACCATCCCAATCAACATCAGTGTAAGTACATAACATGAAATCATCATTCCTAGGGTACCACAAACCATAATCCATAGTCCCTTTCAAGTATTTGAATATCCTCTTTACAACAGTGACATGACTCTCCTTTGGATCAGCTTGATATCTAGCAGCCATCCACACAGCATGCATAATGCCAGGTCTATTCTGAGTTAGGCATAGCAGTCCACCAACCATAGATGTATACAAGGTCTGATTAGCTTTTGGAGATTCATTATTTTTAGACAATTTTCAGCTAGTCACCAAAGGAGTGCCAACTGGTTTAGGATCTTCTAACCCGAATTTCTTCAGCAATTCCTTCACATATTTAGTTTGAGATATAAAAATACCTTTTTCGATCTGTGAAATCTGCAATCCTAAGAAAAATTTCATCTTTCCTATCATAGACATCTCAAATTATTTTTGCATATCACCAGCAAACTTCATACTCAAGTTATCGTCTCATCCAAAAATAATATCATCAACAAAAACTTCAACAATCAAAATGTTATCATTCTCAATCTTGAAATACATATTATTATCAGTAGTACCTTTGTTAAATCCCAATTTTAGTAAATATTTATCCAATCTAGCGTACTAGGCTCTAGGGGCTTGTTTCGATCCATAAAGAGATTTCTTCAGTTTGCATACCATGTCTCCATCATCTAATAATGAAAATCCATTAGGTTGCTCAATGTAGACTTCTTCCTCAAGATCACCATTCAAAAAGGTTGACTTGACATCCATCTGATATACCTTGAAATCCTTATAAGCAGCATATGCAAGCAATAATCTAACAGCTTCAAGTCTAGCTACTAGAGAAAAAGTCTCCTCATTATCAATTCCTTCCTTCTGTGAATATCCTTTGCATACCAATCTTGCTTTATTTCTGACAAATTCATCGGCTTCATTCAATTTGTTCCTAAATACCCATTTAGTACCAATCACATTTTTGTCTTTAGGTCTAGGCACAAGCTCCCATGTGTTATTCTTTTAAATCTGATCTAATTATTATTCCATAGCCTTCATCCAATTTTTATCTTTGCAAGCTTCAACAACATCTTTAGGTTCAATTTTCAAAATCAAGCATACCTCTTTAGTAGCTAACCTTCTTCTAGTCATTACACCTTTGCTTTTATCTCCAATGATTTTATTTTCAAAGTGATCCAATCTTACATACCTTGGTGTCTTCTAATTGTTCTAATTTTTAGTTTCCTGCACCTCTTCACTAGAAGCAACAACAACATCCAGATTAATTGTCTCTACAGGATCATTCTGCTTCAATTCTTTAGTCTAATTTTGTGTTAAAACAACATCCTAATTATCATATCTATATGCTTTGATCTCTTATCTAAAGTTCTCATCAATTGTCATATTTGCACTTTCCACTATCTTTATCAATCTCTTATTGTAGCACCATTGGGCTTTTCTCTTTGTTGAATATCCCAAGAATGTTCCTTCATCACTTCTTGTATCAAACTTTCCTATATCATCATCTCTCTTGATATAACACTTGCTTCCAAAAATTCTGAAATATCTCACAGTAGGAACATGACCAAACCATAGCTCATAAGGAGTCTTACCGATATCACCTTTTATATGCACTCAGTTGAATTTGTAAACAACAGTGCTAACAGCTTCTCTCCAATACATCTTTGGAACATTCACTTCAATTAGCATAGTCTTTGCAGCATCCAAGATAGTTATGTTCTTCCTTTCAACAACTCTATTCTGATGTGGGGTTCTCAGAGCAAATAATTGTCTTTTAATCCCTTGCTTTTCAAAGAATGAATCAAACTCACTGGAACAAAACTCTCCTCCTCTATTAGATCTCAGACATTTTACCTTCAATCCTAACTCAGTCTCAACCTTTGCTTTGAATATCTTGAATTTATCTAATGCTTTTGACTTCTCCTTCAAAAAGACAACCCACATCATTCTGGAATAATCATCAATTAGTAACATAAAATATCTGTCACCCTACACACTTATTCAATATTTGTAGGTAAGTATGCACAAGATCTAGCAATCCATCAGATGTATACCGCTTACTCTTGAAATAAATTCTTGTTTGCTTTCCAATTTGACATTCCTTACATATCAAATTAGCAAGCTTAATAATTCTAGGCAAATCTCTAACAACTTGTGTAGAACTGATCTTAATCATTGAGTCAAAATTAACATGACACATTATCCTATGCCACAACCAACTTTCATCAATCTGAGCAATCAAACAACTTTTCTCACCAGTATTCAAATGAAAGATATTACCTTCAGTCTTAGTTCCTAATGCAATCTCTATACCAGAGGCATTTAGGATTCTGCATTTTCCATTCTTGAATTGCAAATCATAACCTTTGTCCACCATCTGTCCAACACTTAAAATATTATGCTTCAAACCTTCAACATACAAGACATCTTCAGTGTTATGCTTACCATCAAAGGAAATAGAACCTCTATCATGGATCACATAGGCTTTGTCATCTCCAAATCTTACTATTCCACCATCATACCTTGTCATATCCACAAATTTGCTTTTATCATCGGTCATATGATGTGAACAACCATTTTCAATCACCCATTCATCTTTCTCTTCAACTCTAGTAGCTAGAGCTTTCTCCTCAATAGTGCAGCTTGTGGAATCAACGGGTATTGGTCCATCTTCTTTAATAGCAATAAACACAACTTCATCTCCTTTTAATTCTTTATCTGTAACACCTTCTGTAAAGCGGAAAATCGCGATCGGACCCTAGTTGCTCTCCCCTCTTCCGACTTTGAGGAGAGAGAAGGGAGGTTCGCTAGGATTCGATGGTTTTTCACCTAGGGGAGAGACTTTACATTCAAAAGAGGGGTTGAAACTCATAAGATCCAATCCCACACAATGTAAGATTGGATGCTAAATGAATTTCAAGAGTTAGGAAAGCAAGGCTACCCTCTTTTGTAAAGAATGTTGTTAAGGAAATTAAGCTAGGAATGCATAGAAAGTCATAAAGATTCGCTTATAAACTGAGTTCGGGTTATAGGATGAAGCTGCGGACCTGGAATTAGCAGTAAAATGTCGATACGGCGTTGTCTTGCAAATTTGAGCAAAAGTTGTCGGGACGATGGCGCCCGGCGCCACGGTCCTCCGAAAAATCCGCGAAACGAAGGGGGATCTGTTCGTCTCTGCACAAGGATTCCAGATCTTCAATTTCAGCCGCGTACCTGCAACCTACACATAGAAAAGAGAAGATGATTGGGGGGTTAGGGATTAGGGGTTTGCCTTTAGGTCAAACCTCGGTTTTGGAATTAACCAAGAAATGAGCAAGAGCTGTAAATGTAAATGACTGTAAAACAAGTACTAATACCTTGTTCTAAGGATGTTGGTATCCTTATGTGCGAAGGTTTAGATGTTGTATGTTGTATGTTGTAGTAATATGTTGTATGTGATCTCCTCTTCAATGGTTGAATCCTTGTCTTGAATGCAACACTTAGCCTTGAATGGAGATTTGAAATGATCAATTGCTTGAAGGAATGCTTGAATGCTTGAATGCTTGAATGCTTGAGTATAGTTTCCACGCCTTTTCCATCATATCCCAAATGAAAGAGGAAAATGTAGTTTATATACTTGTCATTTAGGGCTGATAGACTGATTTTCCCGACCTTAGGCCGACTAGGAAAGTTAATTTCCAAATTGCAAACAAAAAGACCCGAGCCCCTTAGGAGACCGGGCCCAAAATAGGACCCAGGGACCAGGGCGCTGGGCACCATGGTCCTGGGGACCAGGGCGCTGGGTGCCCTGGTCCTGAGGGACCAGGGCGCTGGGCGCTCTGGTCCCACCTCCCGGGACAGCAGGGTGCAAGGAGGTTCAGGCCAGGGTGCTTGAAAAATGCAGTTTTCAGTGTCGTGAGCAAGTTTCAGGGTCTCCATTCAGGTTGCGTGTTGCGTCGCCATCGTGAAGACTGAAATGCAGTCGAAATTGCAAGTGTCGCAATTTTAGGACGCTACATTTAGCCCCCACTTTAGCGGGAGTATGTATGCTCATACTTCCGGTAAAGTACAAGGAAACAACATTGAAAGACTTTCACCACGTCAAGGAGGCAAGATACACCAAGCCCCCAGTGGACTAAGGATCTTACAACTTCGATTGACAAAGTAAAAGGGAAGATCACGAGGGAGAACCATGACTGTCAGTAGTAAGGCTCCCTCACTATGAGTCATGCAAGAAAGATATCAAAAATTTTCAAGGCAAGGCTAAATTTGCCAAGAAATTTTCAAGTATCTTGAAAAGATATGAACGGGATGTATGCCCCCCTACGTTAAAGCGATCGCACACGCCTCACCGGGGGTGATTGCTTTAAGGTAGTGATACATATAAGAATGAGAAAGGAAAGGAGCACGTTATCGCAAGGATTTAGCCCCCAAGTGTGAGATAAGCCCAAGGATAATAGACACAAAATACAAAGCACGAGGTGACTTCGCTTTCCTTGGGGTCAGTATGCTGTATGATAAGTCATGTATATATATCATATGTATGTATGCATAATTGTTCTTCATTCCCCAAACAAGGAAGGTCACCTAGAAGAAGGGAACACATGTGTCTTTTGAGTCAACAAGAGAGAGATCGAGAGATCTCAATGCTTTGCATCGTCCTCAAGTAGACAACACTAAGGACAACAAATAGAAGAATGAGAATAACATATAGAAGAAGTAACACAAGAGAGGAGGAGAGAATCTGCTATGCTAATGTAACTAGTCTAGCATGTCATCTACCCCCCGATCTTGCTGATCAATGTTTCGGGAAGGCAGGGAACACGCCAGAGGAGGAACATCCAACACAGCAGATGGAGCTATCACAAGATCCAAACAAGGGCTATGTTCATGTTCCGAGCCACATTGTTCTTGTCTAGGAGCTAGGATAAGTGCTTTAGAAAATTCATTAGATAAATGGTTATCAATATCAACAAGTTCATATTCACTATCAGAAGCAAGAGGAGTAACATTTTCATCTATATCATCATCAAGATTTATAAAAATAGGATCTTTAACTCGCACAGGATCAAGACCATCATGCATCTTATGTTTAGGAGATTTAGGCTCAATGTCCGGCTGAGGAGAAAATGGAATAATGCTTGTTGAAGGTGTTTTTGGAGATTGTAAAGTTTGAGCTCTAAGACGACGCTTTTGTCAGCGTTCACGTGCAGAACGATTTCGTCTAGTCTTAGTAGGAAGTGGAGAAGATTGAGGAGGAGGAATGTTCTCATCCCTATCACTTGGGTGTTTAGGTTGTGGTCTCTTAGGCTGGATAATAGGAGAAGAAGAAGGTCTCTTCTCTCTATAAAAAGAAGGAGGAGGAACTGCTCCATACAAAGGAGGAATTTCTGGTTTAGGGAGAAGACCAAGTCCATCATGATGAGGAGGTATAGGTCTACTCTTAGGAAGTTTATTAGGCATAGACATAGTCACATCCATAGGGATGGGTTGGGAATCTTCTTGAGGAAAGACATTAGTTTTATCTTTCAAAGGAAGAACTTCCTTCTCAAGAATGATAGGAATATCAAGTTTAGGTGCTCTAGGTTCACTTAGAGATAGGATCATATCTGTTTTCCACTTTTGATAAGATTTGAAAAGATGATCACTTCGCGGAGGAAGGGATTGGAATTGTTTAGGCCAAAAGTAATCAAGAGGAACACTAGAGGTTCTTTCAGCTGGTTTAAAGAGACTATGATTGATAGTAACAACTTCACTATTATGGGGAAATTTCAAACACTTATGAATAGGAGAAGCAATAGCTTTCATGGAAGATAGCCAAGGATAGCCAAGCTTCACACGAAATTGTTCGGAAGATGGAATAATAGCAAAGTTCACATCAAGAGATTTGTTATGGATCTCAATAGGCAATGTAATGGAACCAATTGCAGGAGAAGAAAATGCATCAAATAATTTCACAATCACATTTGTTTTGTCATAGATCACTTGATTCAATTGCAAAGTAAAAAGAAATTCTTCAGTAATAACATTAATCATGCACGAAGGATCAATAAGCACTCCATGGCAAGGTGTATTCTTGACTTTTGCAACTATGTATAAAGGACCATCAGGTGCCCTAATGGTTTCACTGGAATCAAATGTGATGGAAGGTTCTTTAGGGTTTTCTTGTTGCTCTACAAAGTTAATCACATTTGGAGTCATAGACACAAGACCATCAGATGAAAGAGAGGAATCATTAGCCTCAATCGCATTAGAGGTATGAGAAGGCAATGGATCAGTGAAAATCTGAAGATTTTGGTTAGGAGGAGCTACAGATGTGTTGCCTTTATCAGTCACTCCAGAAACAGAGATAGTATTATTATCAATCAAATCTTGAATATTACCCTTTAAAGAAAAACATTTTTCAGTATCATGCCCAGGCTGACGGTGAAATTGACAAAAAGCTTTGTTATCAAAATAAGGTGAAGTAATCTTTGCAGGATCAATTTGTCTTATAGGAGGAAGAGTAAGCACATTTTGTTCCAATAACTTATTCATAATACTATGCAATGATTCATTCAAAGGAGTATACTTTCTTTCTTTCTTGAAAAATTTAGAAATAGGAGGCACACCTGATGCTGCATTCACATTGTTGTTGATGATGTTTTCATTGAATTTGATGGAATCTCTGTTCGGTTTAAACTTCCCAAATGGTTGTTGACTGCTATCACCCTTATCACTCGGAGCCATAGGATGTGATTGTTCCATTTGACTCACAGTCAGTTGATAATTGTGAAGAGTGGCACACAACTGTTGGAAAGAAGTAAACTCAGAAAATAGAAGTTTGTCTCGAATATCTTTTTGTAAATTAGAAATAAAGATTCTTTGAATATCATTGTCAGGCACTGGAAAAGAAATTTGAGCATACAAATGCTTATATCTACCAATGAAATCAGTCACTTTTTCTTTAACACCTTGTTTACAATGCATTAAATCAATCAAAGTAACCTTAGGACTTATATTGTTTTGAAATTGTTGAATGAAAGCATTTGCAAGTTGTTCGAAAGAAGTAATAGAATAGGAAGGCAACGAGCAATACCATTGTAGGGCTTTGTCTCTTAATGTTCTAGTAAACAGTTTTGCAAGCAACCTTTGGTCATAAGCAAAATCAGTACAAATTGTTTGAAAAGTCTTAACATGTGTTAGAGGATCTCCTTTACCATTATAAAGTTCCAAATGCGGGATTTCAACATGTTTAGGAGGGATAGCTCAAACAATGTCAAGAGAAAGTGGGCTCGCAACATCAAATGTGGGCACACTAAACTTAGATTGATTCATAGAGGCAATTTGTTGCTGTAAAGAAGAGACAGTTTGTGCTAGATTGTTAATGGTCGCTTCAGTCGAAGAATTCATATTGGGTGTGTTAGATTGAGATGGAGGTGTTATGTTATTGAAAGAGGGTAAAGAGTAAGGTGGTGGGACTCTATGATAATTAGTCATAGGAGATGATTGGACAGGAGGAACACTACAAGGAGGAATGGATTGGTTAAACGAATTGCCCCCTTGCATCATGTTCATTTGCGGAGATGTAATAGGAACACTCATTGAAGGAATGAATGAAGAAGTCGGATTGAATGAAGGGATAGAGTTAATTGAAGAAGAGGGAGGATTGCCCCCATGACTAGTGATCACAGGGGGAATGTCTTGTGTAGAGGTAGCCATTATGTTTGATGTAAAGGTAGGTATGCTAGCAATAGAAGTCATCAAAGGAATAGAATGATTGACTTATGTAGGAGGTTGTGTATAACCTAAAGTTTCGGCACAACTCTTCATAGGCATCACGTTCGAATTCACAATGTGTGAAATACCACGCAAAATATCAATTCCATTCTTATCACTTTGAAGCATACGTTTTAGACCCTCAATTAAAGGAAGAGCTTGACTATCAGGGTATTCTTGAGACATCCACTGTCGAAAATCATCAAATTGGTTATCCAATTTCGAAAGTTGTTCTTCAGAAACCTCATGGAGAGCTTCTTCATCATTAAGAGGATTAGAGGAATTACCCATGTCCTCGTTAAAAAGGCTATTCAAATTAGGTTCCATCTCCTCAGTAGTTAAACTTCGGAAAGACTTAATTCTACGGCTTCGTCTAACGGGAATAGTGTAAGTAGGGCTTATTGTTGTAAAACTCATGCACTAGAGAAGGAGAGAAAATTTTGAATTTAGAGGTAGCAATTTTCAGTAAAATCAGCCAATCTTTTGGATTTAAGCTGTTAAATGCAATCACGACAGTCTCCCGAAATTTCGGAAAAAATGTCCGGGACCGTGGCGCTCGGAGTGCAACACGGTCCTTGCAACTTTTTTTGAAATTTGCAGGGATGAAAGGTATGATGATTTTAGAGCTAATCTGAAAAAATTGAGTGATTTTACGATCTGTAGATAGGCCAAATTAAAGTTGCGATCTCGAAATTGAACCCTACCAAGATTGTCGAAAAATGCAAAATTTGAATTTTGAAAAAGAAAGGGAAACTGAAATTTTGAATTTTATGACTTTAGAGGGAATGCCAAGAGCATTGCAAATTTTGAAATTTGAAAATTGACTCAATTTCACGCAAAATTCAATTTTGAAAGCGGAAATCAAAGTTGTTGTAATTAAGCACTTAATTTCAAAAGTCACAAAATGCAAGAATTTGAATAAAGCACTGAAATTTCGAATGAATGCAAACACACTTTTCAGATTTAGGACAGTAAGAACACAATTTTGACACAAAATTTCAATTTCAATGATTTTTAAATGTTTAGAAGCCTTAATCCAAGCAATCACAAGACCAACTTTGACTGTAATTTTGAAGGTGTTATAATTGATAAAATCAGCCAAAATTCTGGTTTTTAGCAGGAAAATACAGTAAGATCTTGCTCCCAAAATTTCGGAAAAAATGTCGGGGACGATGGCGCTCGGCGCCACGGTCCTCGCAACTTTTTTCCAAATTTTCAGGGATGAAAGATGTTGTGATTTTATTGCGGAATCCAAAGTTACAGCTGATTTGGAGATGTTTTGATCAGTGAAATTGTCGGACAAAGGTTGAATCAAGAGGGTTTCAAAAATTAGGGTTTTGACACTTAACCACTTAATTTTCAGAATTAAAGCACAAATATGAATTGATAATTTGTAATAGAAGGACAAATCTGAAACAAGCATGAACAATTAAAAATTCCACAAGTTTAATTACTAAAAAGAAATTTTAGGGTTTTAATGCAATCACCTCTAAAATTTTGCAAAAGATCAAACATGGAAATGTAATCAATTTTTTCAGATCTAAGCATGAAAAATCAGAAAGGATGTTTCACGTCGGGTTCACCAAAATGTAAAGCGGAAAATCGCGATCGGACCCTAGTTGCTCTCCCCTCTTCCGACTCCGAGGAGAGAGAAGGGAGGTTCGCTAGGATTCGATGGTTTTTCACTTAGGGGAGAGACTTTACATTCAAAAGAGGGGTTGAAACTCATAAGATCCAATCCCACACAATGTAAGATTGGATGCTAAATGAATTTCAAGAGTTAGGAAAGCAAGGCTACCCTCTTTTGTAAAGAATGTTGTTAAGGAAATTAAGCTAGGAATGCATAGAAAGTCATAAAGATTCGCTTATAAACTGAGTTCGGGTTATAGGATGAAGCTGCGGACCTGGAATTAGTAGTAAAATGTCGATACGGCGCTGTCCTGCAAATTTGAGCAAAAGTTGTCAGGACGATGGCGCCCGGCGCCACGGTCCTCCGAAAAATCCGCGAAACGAAGGGGGATCTGTTCGTCTCTGCACAAGGATTCCAGATCTTCAATTTCAGTCGCGTACCTACAACCTACACATAGAAAAGCGAAGACGATTGGGGGGTTAGGGATTAGGGGTTTGCCTTTAGGTCAAACCCCAGTTTTGGAATTAACCAAGAAATGAGCAAGAGCTGTAAATGTAAATGACTGTAAAACAAGTACTAATACCTTGTTCTAAGGATGTTGGTATCCTTATGTGCGAAGGTTTAGATGTTGTATGTTGTATGTTGTAGTAATATGTTGTATGTGATCTCCTCTTCAATGGTTGAATCCTTGTCTTGAATGCAACACTTAGCCTTGAATGGAGATTTGAAATGATCAATTGCTTGAAGGAATGCTTGAATGCTTGAATGCTTGAATGCTTGAGTATAGTTTCCATGCCTTTTCCATCATATCCCAAATGAAAGAGGAAAATGTAGTTTATATACTTGTCATTTAGGGCTGATAGACTGATTTTCCCGACCTTAGGCCGACTAGGAAAGTTAATTTCCAAATTGCAAACAAAAAGACCCGAGCCCCTTAGGAGACCGGGCCCAAAATAGGACCCAGGGACCAGGGCGCTGGGCACCATGGTCCTGGGGACGAGGGTGCTGGGCGCCCTGGTCCTGAGGGACTAGGGCACTGGGCGCTCTGGTCCCACCTCCCAGGACAGCAGGGTGCAAGGAGGTTCAGGCCAGGGTGCTTGAAAAATGCAGTTTTCAGTGTCATGAGCAAGTTTCAGGGTCTCCATTCAGGTTGCGTGTTGCGTCACCATCGTGAAGACCGAAATGCAGTCGAAATTGCAAGTGTCGCAATTTTAGGACGCTACACCTTCATCAGCAGCATAATAACAAATCTCCTGATGCTTATACTTTTGGTTAGGCTTGTAAGGCTTATCATACTTCTCATGTTTCTCATATCTAGCATTCCTATCATGCTTATCAAATTTATCATGCCTATCATATTTAGACATTCTCTCTAGGCATCTAGAGGCAAAATGTCCTATCTTATTGCAAGAGAAACATTTCAAAGGCAATTTACCATCATACTTACCAGCTCCTTTAGGCAATCTCTGGGCAATCAATGCTTCAAGCTCCTCCAATTCTCTTTCTTTCTCTTCCATCTGTCTTCTCTCTCTTTCATATCTAGATACAGAAGACAGATGGATGGAAGGGATCATACTTTTTCTTTCCAGATACAGATTCTGTAAATGATGTCTCTAAATTTCCATGTGATTCACCAAACTCACTCAGTTTAAATGCATCAATCTTTCCAACCTGCATATCTCTTGTCATAGTAGTCACAGTCTGGATCTCATCAATAGCAGCTACCTTATGTTTGTAAAAAGGAGGCAATGATCTCAGAACCTTAGCAACAATTTCACCTTCTTCAAGAGTTCCACTAGCATATCTGATACCTAGGAAAAGATTATTCACCTTATCCATAAAGGAGTTTATGCTCTCATCTTCTCCCATTCTTAGCATCCTACACTTCCCTTTCAAACTCTGCAACTTAGCAACTTTGACTTGTTTATCTCCTTCATACAAGGTTTCAATTTTCTCCCAGATCTCATGTGCATTCTGAAGTCCCATTACTTTAGTCACCTTTGAATCAATCAGGGCACTCAATAATGCTTCCTTAGCTCTAATGTTATTTTCAGCTTCCTTGATCTCATCAGCAATAACCGGTCCATTCGAAGGAACATAATAGGCATTCTTAGTAATCTTCTCCAAGAAATCTCAAGTGCCCCTCCATCTGATTCTTCCATATAGCATAGCTACTTCCATCAAATATCAAACTCTCCTTAAAGATAACACTTTCACTTCTAGTTTCCATTTCGGATCACCTCAAGTTGTTAAGCTTCTTCCAGAGGATCTAGCTCTAATACCAATTTTTTGCAACAATAATGAAGGAAAACTGAGAGGGGGGTGAATCAGTTTTCACCGGATTATCAAACTTAACCTTAAATACAAAACTAATAAACTTGCAGCAACAATGAAGATAAGAAAATAAATGGCACAACACACAACACCGAGATTTTGACGTGGAAAACTTGGTTAAGGGAAAAACCACGGTGGGAACCTACCCACAATAAGATGATACTCTGGAGTAGATGTGTAAATATTACAATGGGGAATGCACATGCATTCAGGCTCACTACCTAGAGCTCACTTCTCAAAATATAATAACCTAGAAGGCTACAACCCTCAGGGAAGGTTCACTACCTTACAAAGAATTTTCGCTTACAAAATATTCGGACAATAATCCGAAATCAAATGAACTAAAATAATAGCATCTGCTAATGCCTGATGATAGTTCTAGTTAAGAACATATGTCTTCTTGTTCGCTTCTTCGCACCTTTTCCACTCTTAGATAATGCAAACACGCCATCATTTCCCAAATTACATGACTTTATCACCTATTTATACAATTCATCAACCTTGAAAACAAGGTCGACTCAACCCTCAATACTTAATTATAAAATTACATTACATGATACAAAGATCGATCATAAGACCAATATAATGATATACATGATATAACATGGACCTAAATCAAATCTCTAAACATGTATCACCACCAGAAATCTCACCAAGATCAACGGCAACATGCTACACCACCAAGAAGACCGCATAACATGAAGAACATCATCGGTTCAAAAAAATCACCAAGAACACGCACAATGATCAATGCGGATCATAAAAAATAATAGGACATAATTAGGAAACACTGGCAAGCATGTTAGAATCATCAGTAATAGTTTTACCAACACCACTTATCAAATCTACATCGATCAACATCTGAACCTCAAGAATACTCAAACAACATCAACTATCACGAAGAAAGATAACTTGTGGAGTACCAAATTACAAACCATCTAAAATGTATATATACAAGAACATCCAAAACAATATCCCACAATCTCAGCTCAAGATCTTATCACACCAGAGGAAATACTAAACTTTGCAAAGCAATGATCAGAAAAATTAAACTGCAAACTGGATCATATGATATGATCAATTAAGTTTCTAGAACACTGAAACCAAAATAGAAAGATATAATGATACTAGAAATACTCCAAACACCGAATCATGAAACCAATAAACCATCTATAATCATCAGAGCAATAAATCATAGTAATATGTTGACATCAATGACAACATGTCCTAGCAGTAGCAGTGTTCAACAACATCCACCTATGCCATAACCAACTTTCATCAATCTGAGCAATCAAACAACTTTTACCACCAGCATTCAAGTGAAAGATATTACCTTTAGTCTTTGTCCCTGATGCAATCTCCATTCTGGAACCAATTAAGATTCTACACTTGCCATTCTTGAATTTTAAATCATATCCCTTGTCAACCATCTATCCAACACTCAAAAGATTATGTTTTAGACCTTCTACATACAAGAAATCCTCAGTATTGTGCTTACCATCAAGAGAAATGGAACCTCTACCACAGATTATACCAACTTTGTCATCACCAAATCTTACAACACCACCATCATACTTTTCCATACTCACAAACTTACTCTTATCACATGTCATATGATGAGAGCAAACATTGTCAATAACCCATTCATATTTCTCTTCAACTTTAGCAGCCAAAGATTTCTCCTCAGTAATGCAGCAAGCAGAATCAGTAGGTACTGGATCATCTTCCTTGATAGCAATAAATACCCATTCATCATCACCTGAATTTCCTTTCTTAGATTCATCATTTGTCACACCTTCATCAGTAGCATAATAACATTTCTTCTTAAATTTAGGCTTGTATTGCTTCCTAGGAACTCTTTCTGGACACCTTGAAGTAAAATGTCCAATTTTATTACATGAAAAGCATTTAAGAGGCAAGTTTCCTTCATATTTACTGGCTCCTTTAGGTAATCTCCTAGAAATAAGGGCTTCAAGCTCTTGCTCTTCTTCTTCAATTTCTTTTGTCTTTTTCTCATATCTTGATATCCTCCTCGAAGAACTTTCTCCAAGATCGTATCTCTGCTTTCCGGAAACAATATCTTTGAATGCATTTTCAAACTTTGGAAGAGAGTCACCAAACTCATTCAATTCAAAGGCAACAATCTTGCCAATCAACATGTCTCTATTCACATTAGTCATGGTCTGGATCTCCTCAAAAGCAGCAATGTTGTGCTTGTAAGCAGGACGCGGGGATTTCAACACTTTAGCAACAATCTCTAATTCTTCCAATACTCCACCAGTACATCTGATATTGCACACAAACTCATTCACTTTCTACATAAAAGAAGTAATGTTCTCATCTTTTCCCAACTTCAACATCTCATACTTTCCCTTCAAGCTCCACAACTTGGCAATCTTCACATGATTGTCACCTTCATACAAAGTTTCCAACTTCTTCTAGATGTCATGAGCAGTCTAAAAATCCATCACATTTATCATTTCAGAATCAATCAAGGTACTCAACAATGCTTCCTTAGCTCTAATATTGTGTTCAACTTCCCTTATCTCATCCAAAATTGTAGGACCATTATGAGGAATGTTATACACATTTTTAGTAATTTTCTAGTAATCTTCACCAATGCATCTCAAGTGACACTTCATCCGGCTTTTCCAAAGAGTGTAGTTTGATCGATCAAATCTCAGACTATCCTTCTTATAATTTTCCACCCCGAATCACCTCAAGCAATCAAGCTTCTTCAAAGGAACCTACTCTGATACCAATTGTTGGCAACAAGGCAAAAAACTAAGAAGGGGCGGTGAACCAGTTTTCTCAAAATCCTTTCTTAACTCAAACACAATTTCAGATTTGATAATTAACAATGAAAACATAAATCAACACCACATCAATAACACACATAACACCAAGATTTTTGATGTGGAAAAATCGATCAAGGGAAAAACAATGGTGGGAACCTACCCATAATATGATGATATCCTGTTAAAAGTATATGAAATATTACAATGAGGAATGCACATGCATTCAGGCACACTACCTAGAGTTCACTGCTCAAAAACAACACTGGAAGACTCATTGTCTTACAAACACATTTGATTACATCCAGAAGATCATGAACTGAAAGAATAGCAGCTCCTCATGCCTAGTTACAATTCCAGTTAGGCATATATTATGCTCTTTCACACTTCTTCACACTTCTTCGGACTACTTCACTGCTTCTTAAAGATCAAGGCATTATTTGCACAAACAAATGCCTCTCACACATGAGTATTACATTTATTTATATATACCATCAACCTATCTTTCAAGGTGGGCTCAACACACATCACAAATTACAAAGATATAATCATACACGCTACAATATTATATGCAGACCAAAACAATGTCAGCTAAGACATAGTATGGACCTAAATCAACACCTCGAACATGAAACACCTCCAATAAGTATGTCTCTAACATCTGCAACACACTACAACCATCATGTCGGCCAAGGACATGAAGAACTCCACAGGATCAAGGAAAATGAGCAATAACGCACTCATGATCAATGCGGACCACCAACATGAATAACACACAATCTAGAAACATCCACAAGCATCATGAATTACCACATAAACAACCACACCAACACCACTTACTAGAATCTCCATCATCATTATACCGAACTTCAAGAACATTAACTGCAATGACTATCAAATTGAAAGATTCACTTGCAGACCTCCAAATCATGAACCAATTGAATTGAGGACACACAAAAATGTCCCAAACACTATACAAAATCCACCAACCAATATATTGCAACGCGGAGCAAAATCCAGAACATTGATCAACACCAAATAACTGAAAAACCAACTGCAATACCGAATCTCATAACTCGATCAAATCTCCATATGAAACACTAAAACTTGAGCTGAATCAACTAGAGATACTTATCTCAACACCCTTTAATCCGCAACAACTCATCTGCAACACACTTTCCAAACCAACTCACTTAATATGACTACAACACTCGAACACACAGAGGAATATGTTGACATCAAATGACAACACATCACTCATTCAATCCAAACACGTGTTTGCACATTATCCCAACATACCCACCTAGATAACCATAGGTTTTATTAAACCTTATCCTCTTTCCCTCACCATATGTGTGCACATTTCCAAAATATCCTAAATTTCATAGAATTTGGGGAAATTTCCTAAAATTTGGGGAAATATCTTAAATATCCTTATATGTGGGAATATATCCATATTTGGAATAGAACCTTCTAATTTGGGTGTCTCTCTCCCAAATAGGCATGTGTCTTCAGGGAAACATGTCATTTCTCCCTATGAAACTTGTCCTTCTTAATGACACATGTAATTTTCATCCATGACACTTACCCTTCTTAGGGACAAGTGTCCCATTTTCATTGATGGTATGATGAAAGAATAAGTATCTGGTAGATTATTGAGAGGGGGGGTTGAATCAGTAAATAGAAAAACCGATACAAACTTCCCAAACTCAAACTAAAACATACAAAGTAAACTTATCAATGAAATACCACTGTCAAGATCAATACTCATAAGAATACCAGTTGACTGTTACAACAACTTAACAGTAAACAGCATTCAACTTGTAAACATCAAAATGCTTCATCATATGCTAATGCTTCACTTCTCAATGCTTCCGGTTATCATGCCTTATTAGAAATCATTAAGTAGTTAATCAAATCAACCATAAGATCGTAACCACAAAAACATTCACTGCATGACACAAGTATTTATACATGGAAAACCCAAATAGGTAAAAACCATGGTGAGATGGGACTCACAAGATAATATCTAAACTTTTCTGAAGTTTGCCATGTTAGGAGCCAAGCCTGTTAAAGTTTTTACAAAAGCCTTGTTAAGAACTGATCCTGTTAGGAATCACCCAGTTAAGGGATTGACTACAAATGCCTTGTTAGAAGCAAATACCCTGTAAGGAGTAACCTCAGTAGATGATTTGAGAATCCAATCTAATGGACCACCTTGTTAGAGGATTTAATAAGTAACCAAGCTTGTTAGAGCTTACCCGGTTAAGGGATTTCAATTCTGCTGTAATTGTTAGAAAACAACAAGAGTTTCTTGATCTGTTTGAATAGCACTACATTTTCTTGATTAGATCCATTTAAGCTTCTATCTGCCTTTACTCAAACTGCAAACTCATTCTTTGGTTCGGCAACCACACACTCAACTGATTTCTGTCAACTCTTGCCAACTCTACACAAAACAACTTCATCGACCTTAAATACAAATCAATTAGGTTGGTAACACAACAAAAATCTAATCCTCTCATCGAGATCACAAACAAGTCGGTACAAGCATGACCATTGAATTTCATAACAATCTCTACACATCAATCAAGAAAACATCAACCACTCCTTGATTACCGCTTCATCGAGCTGAATAACTCATCACGCGCTTTGCATTAGATGCAATACACTTTGCTCATTCTCTAGACAAACAATCAAACGCACCAAAAACATTTTTACCTTGTCTTCATACAATGACCTTACGTGTCACCATCATACCACTCAACATCAGATCATAAACCAACATAACCAATTCAACAACCTTAATCAGTTAGGGTTTAACAAAAAACAACAAGTAGGGTTTACCGGTTACATAACATAGAAAGGGTTTTAACCTTTTACTCCGATTATCGGGTCATCTCACAAACTTACATACCGGTTAACAATATCCTTCACAAAGCTCTTCCTATCGATTACAAGACAATATCAACAATAACAACAATATCAGCAATATCAGTAATATCATTACCGGTTCAATTGACATCAATGACAACATAACATATCATTATTGCAATCTTCATGCAAATGCCAACATTCATGCCTCTTCATCTCTCATCCTAGCCTATTTAATCTCCTCATTTTCCTTCACAATCCATCCACTTTAATTTTCATACCATCGTAATGCCGAATTGTTTACTCATCTTTTGCATATCCATTTAGTATACATCTTTGCAACTCATTTAGTATATTCATCATCTTGCATCAAACATCATGGAAAAAAATTGAGCATATGCAACATAGAAAGCACACATCAAACCAAAAAGCAATCAAATCAAGAGTTTCAAGAGAGTTTGTGACTTGTTTGTTTTCATTTGCTTTTTAAATTCTCATTTAGCATCTTAATCATGAGTGTGGTCAATTTTTCTGTTTATTTAGATGTTTAATTTAGCATTTTAACTTTCTTCATCTTGTAATCACAGTTTTTTGCATACACATACTCAACGATTTTGTTAGTATAATGAAATTCTAAAAGAAAGGAAAGAGGGATTGGCTTCATTCATGTGAGATCAATACAACACCTACTCTTGAACTAGTTTGACATCTTGATCCATCAAAGTACATATCACATATGGGCTCTTAACTAATTGCTAGCAAATCCTCATTAGGGAAAAGGTCCAAAGTATGAAATGATTTAAGAGAAGGATCTTCAGCCAATTGGTCAGCAATAGCCTACCCTTTGATTGACTTTTAAGTCATAAATTTCAAATTGAACTTAGAAAGAAACATTACCTACTTAGCTATCCTACCCGAGAGGTCAGATTTGGAAAAGAGGTGCTTAAGAAGACCATTTTTAATGATCACTCATGTTTCCACATGAAGGATATAATGCCTTAACTTCTATGTTGCAAAAACAAGGGCTAAGTATTGTTTTTCCATTGTAGAATATCAGGTTCATAATCAACAAAAACATGGAGTTGATGTAATATACTGCCCTTTCTCTACCATCATCATCATACTGAGTTAACAAAGTTGCTAGGGCATTAGATGAGGCAAAAATGTATAAGAGGAAAGGCCTCTCTGACATAGCCGACATTAAAATAGGTGGGTTAGCCAAATATTCCTTAATAGAATCAAAGGCTTTCTGACACTCTTCATTCCACTTGAAATATACATCTTTCTTCAATAGCTACATAAATGGAAGAGTACGATTGGACAATTGAGCTACAAATATGTGAATGGCCTAAATTTTCCCTTGCAAACTATGAAGTTGAGAGATGTTCTTTGGTGGAGGCATGTTAATAATCGCATCAATCTTGTTTGTATCAATTTTAATTCACTGAAGAGAGACAATAAATCCTAAAAAAAATTCAGCGTCAATGCCAAAACACATTTAAGAGGATTTAGTCTCACCTTATACAATTGAAGCCTTTCAAAGATCAGTCGAAGATTCTTGACATGATCTAGGTGGGTTATGGACTTCGCTAAGATATTATCAACATAATCTTCTAGAATCTTGTGAATAATATCATGAAATATTAGGGTCATAACCCATTGGTAGGTTGCTCCTACATTTTTCAGCCCAAACGGTATGACTACATAACAAAAGGTACCCCAAGGTGTTGTGAAACCAATCTTATATTGATCTTCCAGGTTAATGTGAATCTCATTATAACTCACGAAGCCATCCATAAAAGGGAGCAAGGTGTGACCTGTAGTTGAATCTGTGATCATATAAATATTCAAGAGCATAAAGTCATCTTTGAGGGAAGCCTTGATCAAATCCCAAAAGTCAATATAGATTCAGATTCAACCGTCAAGTTTACTAATTGGAACAATATTCAAAATCCACAAAGATTTGTGATAGGATGGATAAAACCAACTTTTAAAAACTTTTCTATCTCTATCTTGACTAACAAAGTTGCCTTGGGATTCATCTTTTGAATCTTTTTCTTTACAGGATTGACATCGGGACTTAGCACAATATTGTGAACCACAATTGATTCATCAATTCCTTGCATTTTCTCATACAACCAAGCGAAAACATTTGGAAGTTGGTGTAGGACATTTGAATATACCTTAGATTTCTCTAACGATAAACACTTTCCAACTTTAATAACTTTGTTAGGATCTTTATCATCCATGATAACATCAATAGTATCTCCTTTGAGGAGGGTATTGCGGTCTTCCAAATGAGATAAAGATATTCTCTCCTCATCATGGGATAAGGAGGCCTCTTTGTTTGCACTCATGACAGACTCCCCAAAGTTTTCTTGAGCATTTAAACAATATGG
This sequence comes from Cryptomeria japonica, assembly GCF_030272615.1. NCBI lineage: Eukaryota > Viridiplantae > Streptophyta > Pinopsida > Cupressales > Cupressaceae > Cryptomeria > Cryptomeria japonica. Next base: position 482,707,223 of record NC_081411.1, read on the forward strand.
GAATTGATGTATATGATGGTAAGAAGGTAACTCAGCAAAAACACCTAAGAATTATTTTAAAGCCTCTTCTGAAGGGAAAAGGTCCAAATGAACTTCATCAGATGATAATATAGTATCAATGTATTCAACATGTACAAGCTTAAGAGGAATAAATTTGACTAAAAACCATGTTGATAGTCAACCATGGTTTAGCCTTGCGAGATATAGGTTGATATCCAATTCAAGTGTTATGATGACAAGGTTCGGGTTCTAAGGGAATCTGAATACCTTGTTCATTAGGTTTGTAAACTTTACCATCATAACCAAGCTTTGAAACAAGATTATATATCGTATCGTAAATATCATGTAGCTCTTTACAGGTTGGAAGTTTGGTATAGAAAACATGATCAACATGATAAGTATCACCTGGGTTTATGGATGCATAATCATCTTTCATAGCCGAGGTAAAGAGACTTTAGGAAATCTTGGGTGGATAGGGTCAACCTTGTATTCACCAACACATGAATCAGTGAAATCCAAGGAACCCCAATCATCACCTAAGCACACATTCACTTTAGATGGAGAAGGTAATTCAATAGGAGGTGACTTAATAGAAGCAAACTCAAACCTTTGTGCTTTCGGGAGGTATTCTTTAGGAGGATTCTCTTTGGAAGAATCCTACTTCTTAGGTGATTCCTCCTTTCAGACCTCTTCACTCTTCTGGCTTTCCTTTTTCGGGGGACACAACAAAAGTAGAAGTCATCACTATGGAGGATAATGTTGGGATATAATTATAAAACCAAGGCGTAATCGAAGCCTGACTTATTGTTGCTATTTGGTATAGGTGCATAGCATCAGGGTCAACCTTTATTGTAACCAATTGATTATTTGACACAAAATTCACCGATCCATGAAGTGTGGAATAAATAGCTCCTTAAGAATGAAGCCATGGTCTGCCCAAGAGAAAATTGTAGGATAAAGGGGCTGACATTACATGTACCAAAATTGGGATGGTGAAAAGTCCAACCTTCAAAGGAAAGACAATTATTCCCAAAGAAGTTTTTCCACTATTATCAAAACCATGGATGAACAAAGAAGATGTTGCTAAGGCATTCAGATCAACATTAACGTCCACCAATTTCACAGAAGAGGGCAATAAAATATTTTGCAAAGATTCATGTAGTATACCTTGATAAACCAAAGTAGTTTGAAGAAGATCCCATAGTGTGATCTTAGCAGGAGTAACTCGAAGTTGTTCGATAAGATCTTAGTCACTAGGGCGCTTAGCTATAAATGGAGGTGCTTGAGGAATACTTGGTTGAGAAGGTGGATAAAGAAGGTTTTGGTTGATCAAGATGTTGTTTATTCCTTCTTGTGTTATATGTATCAGCAATGGTATTGTAGGAAGGATGTCTGGATTGCATACAATTAGTATACAAATCAAGAGCATCTCCTTGAATGGTATCTTGCCAATAGTTTTGACTTTCTTAGGAGAAGGACTAGCTGCAGTCACATAAATGTATGGTCTGTTTTCTTTGTGGGGCTACAAAGACAACAATAACATTCATAAAATTTCCATCTTTCAATGAAGAGGATTTTGAGGACAAGTCATCTTTTACATCTTTGTTACTAGAAGGAGTTGCTTCCAAGAAGTTATCTAGGACCTCCTCTAGCATATCAAAGTCATCCTTAGAGAATGCCTTGTCGAACACATCAAATTTTAGAAAAAAAAAGATCCAACATGAGGCATTCATGTCAGGTTCACCAAAATGTAGAGGGGATTTGTTACCTCTAAGATGACAAATCTCAAAGAACAAACCAACCGCCACTACCTCACTTAAACTAGCACTAAAGGTGAGCTAGGGGATGAAATAATACAAGATAAATAAACTACCAAACTAGAATGTAAACTAACAACTACTAAATACCAAAAATTTATAGTATAGAAATAAATTTTCATGTATAACAGAGATGTATAAACAGGAAAGGCAGAGATTACAAAGAGACAGATTTGGCCTCAGGTTTAGGATGTCAATGCGTCACATGGACATATGTGTGTCGTGTTGTTGTATGTATAGACATAGAACCTAAAACTGCACAGGGGTACCCACAATCTCGTCCTTTGGTTGCCAGGACCTATCCATCACCTGCACACACATAAACGAGAAAAAATGTTGGGACTATATAGGGGTTTGCCTCAATCAAACCCCCACTTTGGTGTTTCCACCATCACAAATAGCCAGATAGATAGAGTGGATAAAAGAGATAACCGTAATAGAAACTAATTCTTCTTAATGGAGGAAAACCCCTACTACATAAGGTGCAAGATAAATGATAGATGCAATAGAAACAAACCTCACTTAATGGAGGAATACCCCAATTGCAATAGATATAAGATAAATGATAAAATGATAGACTAAATGGACCTAGATAATAGATACATTCAAAGATACAACAATGCAAAGTATGCAACATTAGAGATGAATAGATAAGAAATAAGAGAGAAGACAAAGCATTCAAACCAAACCCTTGTCTTGAGATGAGAACATGATAAAGCTTGAGATAGTCTTGTTTCTATAAGATAGTAGCCAAGTAATCACAATGAGAGCCAAAGCATGAGAGATAAGAACATGAGAGAGTAATTCCTTAGAGTGCTTAGAGAGTTTTTTCCCCAAGAGTGTCTAGAGCTTGCAATGAGAAAAAAAGATGGGTTTTGTTGGCATAACTGATGAAGATAATTATGGGGAGATTGTTGGCATATGGAGATGATGATGAGATGAGAAGATGACCGGTAAAATTATTGTTGGCATAACTGATAAAGTTGATGGCGATTGTTGGCTAGATGATGATGATATAGTTGTAAGTTGTTTTATGACTTTATTTGTGTTTTAATTGATGGAAACCATGTTTGTTGAGTCATCTAAGTCATCTAAGTCATCTAGACCTACCGGTATAGCCTAACCAGTAGAGGAATGTGTTAGACAGCAAAACTACTAAGTTGTTGTAAACCGGTAAACGGGAACATAGTGATGATCAAGAGACTGGTACGAATGATTGGTGAAGAGTTAGGTGTTGCAGTTTGGAACATATGTTTATGATATTGGCAAGAGTCTGTGATTGCAACCACATCAGCAGATTCAGAGTATTGAGCAAGTTATGATTGATTGTCATAAACTCTATGAAGAAGAATGTATACCGGTATCACATCTTTAACCTGTAATGATTTAAGGTTTGGCGATGGATCTTATCATGTTCATAACTTAGTGATGACATGTTATAATCCATATGTAATGATAAGATTGCATTTAAGCACATAGATTTCTTGGGAAACAACAAAGTGCTTAGTAGAATGTGACAAGGGTTTGATTGCTTATCAAATCGATGTGTAGTGATGTGCGGTGATCATTCAACGGTGGAAATTGTCGAGAAATTTATTGTAATGATCTGTAATGTAAATTCATTGTATTTTGAATGTAGTTAGGGTTATCTAGCCGACCAAACTGAAAAATGTATTTAGGGCTAGTTGGAGAAGAGATTGTGTGTCGGTGATTCGAGAAGAAGGTGTTGTCGAACCAAATTGAAGTGTCTACATATGTGTAGCAGACTTATACTGAAAAGGAAATGTACTAGCAAGCAAGGAAGTGTTGTGATCGGATCATTTGCCCTGTTGTTCCCTAACAGTTACAACAGTTTGAAATCCCTTAATCAGGTAGATCCTAACAGGTCTTATTTTGTAAATCCCTTCACCAGGTGGCTCATTAAATTAAGTTTGAAATCCTCTAACAAGGTTACTCCTAATAGGGTAGAGCTCCTAATAGGGATGAGGAAAATCCCTTAACCAAGTGACTCCTAACAGGGTCTGCTCTTAACCGGGCTAGGCCTTTAACCGGGCACATTCGTGCAAATATTTTGTGGGTGCTAATTCCCACCATGGTTTTTCCCGTTTGGGTTTCCACGAGAAAAATCTTTGTGTTCATATGGTGGTTGCATTGTTGATTTGTGCATTTGATATCTTTACATTGTTTGCATAATGATGAACACTTGAGTGAATGGTATGGTAAATCTACTAGCCAGATTGGTTTGAGTAGTTACCGGTATAGTTTTTTAAAGTATTGAATAATTGTTTTACTACTGATTCACCCCCCCCCCCCACTGAGTAGTAACCAGATCCTCATAATAATAGGGTTTTAGTGCAAATAAATGGGCAAGAATAGCCGTTACAAATGCACTCAAGCGAATGGACATGCGTTGAGGAAGGCCTTATGTGGAATATGCAATTCTGAATTTGGGAATTTGTCAGGATGTCTACATACCGTGCTACCATTCAGCCTAAGATAGTCCCAAATGGGATTTTAGGGCAATTAGGGACAATTTGTCTTTTAAGTCCATGGTGTAAAAATAGTGAAATCTTGATCATGGACCTTGTCATAAATGCACTGGGCACAACGTGTAAGTGCCATAAATACACTAGGCATAATTTAGGACACTACAAAACTATAATTATCAAAATTATGATGAAGAAATCATGGAACAAGACCTCACCCAAACTCATCAAACTATATAACCCCCATAAGAAGAATAGGAAGAGCTTCATGTTCCACCATTTCTAACTTCCCAAATGAATATTATGTTTGCAATCAATCTGAAATTCATTGACAAGATGATAACCTTACACATTATCACAACATGATTGAAAGCCTTGACAATAAGGTAGGTAGCCTAAAAAATACCTAAATAATGCTTGAGAAGACCATGTGGATTAAGAAGGAGCATATCAATGCAAATGATATCCTCCTTTCTCTATACCAATAGAAAACCAAATAGAAGTGGCTAGGAAAATTCTACCTCCAACACTTGAACAATTAAATAGAAATAATGAGAACTTCATGTAGGGTGCTAACATAAATAATATAACTTAATTTAATGTGGCTACCCTCAAAGGTTTAATTGTTAAATTGGCTCAAAGAATGACATATTGGACAACCTCGTCAAAATCTTGTTGATCAAAATCATGGGAGTCACAACCTCCCCCAATGTCAAAATTTTACTCTTAACACTAACTAAAACTTTGCACCTCCTTTCCCTATGTTCAACACCATAATAATGAATCAACTACATGACATGCTAACCTAAGAAAACCCATAACTATTGGCCCTACCTAGCTTCCTGCCAATGAATACGATCCTTCAAATTATGGAACATTTTATATACCTCAAAAACCAATCCAATATATTTAGGCTCAATTAAGCTACATTGCTCATCACTTGGGATCTATAGTTTGAGGACCACCTCATTTTGTGCATGATCCCATTTTAGAAATGTACCCTTAATACCTCAAATAAATCCTCCATTATTCCATAAGAAATGTCTTGTTACCTAAACCACTCCTAGATATTCCCAAATTCAAAAGGGAAGAAAACTTCAGTAAACATCATCCTTGGGTGTAACCTTCAATGTTGGCTCCCACACTTTTAAAACAGAGCAAATAATTATATGTATCAAAATAGAATAATACTTGAAATATACTCTGTGTGGTTGTGCCTTAAAATCTACTATGGCTTTGCATAGCTTCTCTGATAGAAGACCAACATAGTCAAATGGCTTATTTTGGTTGTTTGATTGAATATACACACATAAAACCAAAATATAATTAGGGATCCTTAATTCAACATCTAATCCAAAACACTAACACAAAGAAAACTAGGCATCCCTTAAGTAACCTTCAAACAAATACACATGGTAAGGAGGCTAATTATCAAGGGTCATCTCTCTTTTTGGCCAAGATAGCCTGTGTGGCTTGAAGGCTAGATGTTTGCTCCTATTTACCCTCAATATCCTCTTAAAATATTTTAACAACTGAACTTCTCTGATAGACAATAGAGAATTTTTGTTCAACATAAAAGTGTTGGATCTTGCTGAGAAGATTGTTGGAATGATGTGTTGTCATTGATGTCAACATATTCTTTTGTGTATTCCAGTTTTGCAGTTTGTTGGATGAGTTGGTTTAGCCTGTGTGTTGTAGATTGTTAGAATTCATGATTGATGAATTCCACAATGCCCAATAATCATCTGCATACAAATACCTGCCATGTACAAGAGAAAAACCTACAAAAAAGAGAGTGCAAGAATAATTGGAGATAATTGTAAGAAGAATCAGAATTAAATTAACTTGCCAGAATGAATAATTACAATGAGATCAATCCTTTAATAAAGGAGATCAAAACCCTAAAGCAAACCCTAAGGGTTGAATACATGAAATAAAATAATTATTAAATGCCTAAAAAAGCTTCCTAAATTTAGCTTAAGTGAAAAAAGAAAAGGTCAATTAATTAATCAATATGATCAAATTAATTAAGTAAATAAAACCATTTACTCTAACACCCACCCTTAGATGAATTTAGGGAGTAGCCAAAAAGCCAAGTGCATGAAAGCAGCTACATGCAAAAAATGTAACTACATGCAACAATGTAAATTTGGGTCCCAACAACAAGGCCTGATGAGGTACCCAATCACAACATGCAAATCTCTGTAAAGTGGAGAAAAAGGAGAAAACCCTGTGGGAAAAAACTCCTCTCAAAAAATAGATGGAAAAAAGAAACTACAAATGCATGTCTCAAGAGACTCTCTCAAGAACATGTGTACAACCAACCCCCCCATGAGAGAGGTTTGAGACTCCAAAGCTCCCCCAGAATGATAGAACCCCCGTGTTGATAGTCAAACCAATGTGTCTCCAATATGGAAGAAACAAAGGTTGCGGACAAAGAAGAGGATACCCCTGAACAGGAGGTGAAACTGGAAGTCCTCAATGATTCTCAAAGGAGAATGCATGATGATGTTGTAATAGAATCCCCAATGATGGTAGAACAATAGATGTGCTAAATCTGTCATCTGAGAGGGAATGAACATCCTCTGAAATATCCTCAACAACTACAATAGCTGGCTCGATGCATGGAGCTACAATGTCAGGCAATGCTGAAGAGAAATCCTATTGAACAGAAGTAATATCAACAGGAGGTGGAGGTGTAGAAGTCACAACACTGGTCTCCGGAACAACAATACACAAGTACAAGTGACTTGACTTCACCTCAACATGCTCTCTTGAAGAAAGAGAATGATTCTCCGATAGTGGAGATGGTGGACCAAAATGAGAGAAAGAGTACAAGCAGGAAGAATGATCAATTGTCTTTGTTGCAACAATATTGCCATACTCACTATCTCTGATGTGCACTAAATCTTGGGTAAACTCAACTGTCTTCCCTGTCCCACTGTGAGTAATTTGATAGATAGAGAGAAGTTTAGAGGACAAACATGGAACACATAATACATCATGAAATGTACCATCATCAATATCGATAGAACCTTTCCCACATACAGTCATAACAGTGTTGTTACCCATCAAAATGTGTGGTGTAGAAGAAGCCTGAAAAGATGAGAAAATGTCCTAAGAAGATGCCATATGATGTGAAGCACCTGAATCAAGTAACCATATAGAAGAAGGTGGACTAACTATGGCACATAATGCATGACCCTTACTTTTGTCCTGTCTATTTGTCTGGAATGAAGAAGAAGAAGACCCATGAGAAGTAGAAGAAGAAGAAGGAATATCAATGTTGCTCTTTTGAAGAAGACCTGTCAAATTTGAAATCTGAAACCTTTTTTGCATATCCATCAATCTTTTTCTCATGGCACTAAGACTCATCATGATTTGTCTTGCTGCAATAAGCACACTTAGGTCTATCTTTCTTCAATTTTCCCCCTTAGGAGGAGGTGGGCCAGAGGACTGTTGTGAACTAGAATCTCTTCCAGGCTCTTTGGTCTTCAATTTTGTTTCTTCTTCTGTGGCTCCTGACATGACTGTACAACCAAGGCATGGTTTTGTGATCTGGTGTGAGATTCCAACTAGGATATCTAGGCCTTCTCACGAGTCAGTCAATCACAAAACACCTCAAAAGTGGGCATGGTATGAAGTGCCCCCATAGCATCCATGGTGGAGAAAAAACAAGAAGAGAAAATTTCAAAAGGACCTTGAAACTTAGTGAGAATCAGGTAGATGCACTTTGTATATGTCTTTGTAGTACCAACACCCTCCAACTGAGATTGCAATGATTTAAACTTCATCAGGAAGTCATCAATGGTAGGAAATGAATCAAGTCCCAAAGAAGTCAACTTTGCCTCAATCTGTAGAGCCTGAAACTTGTTGATGGTGCCAAAGAGAGTTTGAAACTTGATCCACATGGCCCAGGGTGAAGTGCAACCCTCAAGGTGGAACAAAAGAGTATCTAAAATATTCAGGGAAATCATCCCCATGGCCTCATCCATGTGGTTCCAATTTTGCATGATCTTAAATGCACGAGTCAACTAAGGTTGAACCTCATCCAAACAGGACCATAACCCCTTCGCCATGAGAAGATGAGTCATATGTGCTTTCTAGGTTGGATAATTGTGTGGAGTGATCCGCTCAATAGAGGAAAGGTCTTCCATGTGAAATAGAGGAAAAATGCCCCCCACAATACAAAAACCCAAACCCTAGCACAAATATGAAAGCTGGAAAGTACGAAAAAGCAAAAAATGCAAATGACTGATCTCTGTGTACTTGATGAATTTTCTGATAAAATTGACTACAGATTGGAATAGAGCATTCCAACACCTTTCCAAATCCTATTCGTTTGCAAAAAATGAAGTCCGTTTGCAAAAGATATGCCCCCGAAAACGCCAAAAAGTAGTTCTGACTTTGACTAGAAAAAATAGGAGAAAAACGGCAAAACTAGAATATATTACCTCCAGATTCGGATCCGTCTCAGAAAGATATTTCCAACGTTATATGGTTTGTCCAAATTCGCCTCTGTTTTCTCAAGATATCGCGAAAAAACACCTGGTTGTTAATAAGACTTGGTAAAAAAAATTCCGCCACCCTAGTGGCTCGATGGTGGCTCCTTGGCGCAGTGGCCTGGTGTAGTAGAGAGGGGGCAGAGAGTGGGCGGCACAATGGTGGAGTGGCAGGGCAGAGCACGGTAGGCTAGGCGGTCGTTCTTTGACCACTGGCGGTTTGGGCTACCGCAGACGGTGGCGGCTATCCTAGCAACTGTTGCGGAAGCAGCGAGTTCACAATTGCAGTAGCAGTCAGCTAACCATGATGCTATGCTAACCGCCGGTAGTAAGCCAGTTACGTCCATACAAAAAAAATTGACAAAATTTGCTAATTTTGTACCTGTACGGTCATATGGTCTGCAGGTAAAAAAAATTTGCCCCAGAAACTGCTGTAGCCCAAATAGGTTGAGTAACATGTCAAAAAGACTGGAAACGCCCTCCAGAAGCCAACAGTGAGATCCTTTATGGCCCAAACTTCTCTTAAAAATAGGTGCCCCCTTGGATCACAAAAAAAGATGAATTTTCAAACCCTCACAAATCTTATTTTTGAGATTCAAATTGACCCAAGATGCACAAAAAAAACTCAATGTAAGGAAAATCTCAAATTTGACGAACAAGGTGTGTCAGTTCTGGAGCTCTGATACCATGTTAGAATTCATGATTGATGAATTCTATAGTGCCCAATAATCACCTGCATGCAAATACCTGCCACGTACAAGAGAAAAACCTACAAACAAGAGAGTGCAAGAATAATTGGAGACAATTTCAAGAAGAATCAGAATTGAATTAACTTGCCTGAATGAATAATTACAATGATATCAATCCTTTAATAAAAGAGATCAAAACCCTAAAGAAAACCCTAAGGTTTGAATGCATAAATAAAATAATTATTAAATTGCTAAAAAAGATTCCTAAATTTAGCTTAAGTGAAAAAAGAAAAGGTCACTTAATTAATTAATAAAAATGACTAAATTAATTAAGTAAATAAAATCTTTTACTCTAACACAGATGAGTTGATGCAATTTAAAGGTTTCTTGTATGTTGTCTGTACATGGTTCGTTCCCATTTGTAGAGGTCCACATGATTTTATGATCAAGTTATGAGATCTGGTATTGAGGATGTTTGCAGTTGTTCATGTTATTCGATATTCTAGTTTGTGCTCCATATTGCTCCATAATTGCTATATCTTTAGTTGCGGATATGTCGGATGTGTTCTAGACATTGATGTGTGTCCTCAGTTCGATTGGTTCATGGTTTGGAAATCCACAAGCAAATCTTTCAGGTTGACAGTTAGTTATGTTGATGTTCTTGAGCTTCGATAGTGAGATGATGATGATTCTAGTAATCCGAGTTGTTGTGATGCAATTCACATTGCTTTTGAATGTCTCTAGATCATGTTCTATGCGTATTGGTGGTCTGAATTCATTATTATATGCGTTATTGAATATTTTTCTTGTTTGGTGATGATCTTTGTGTTATGCGACATTCTTGGTGGTTGTAGCATGTTGCGGATGATCGAGGCATAATTGTTGGAGGTGTTGCGTGGATGTAGTATTGATTTGGGTCCAGACTATGTCTTAGCCAACATTGCTTTGGTCCTCATGTATTGTTGTAGCGTGTGAGGAAACTATTTTTTAATTTGTATTGAGGGTTTGGCCGACCTTGAAATATAGGTTGAGGGTTTGTATAAATAAATGTAATAATCATGTAAGATGTATGTATGTGAGTGTATGTGTTGTATCTGCGAGTGTATAATTGAGTTGTATACGCAAACAAGTAATTTGATCTTTCAAAAGTGTAAAGGAGAGAAGAGAAGTGTTGTAGAGCAGACTGTGTGCTTAACCGGAACTGTGCTCAAGCATATGGAGATGTTATTTTCGCAGTTCATGTAATCCGGATTGTAATCCGAATGTTTTTGTAAGTCAATGAGTCTTCTTGTAAGGCAGTGAGCCTTCCCTAAAGGTTGTAGCCTTTCTGGGTTTCTTATTTGAGAAGTGAGCTATAGGCAGTGTACCCGAATGCATGTGCATTCCCCATTGTAATATTCATAATTACTCCTAACAAGGTAATATCTCATTGTGGGTAGGTTCCCACCGTGGTTTTTCCCTTAACCGATTTTCCCACGTCAAAAATCTTGGTGTTATGTGTGTTATTGATGTGGTGTTGTTTCATGGTTTAATTGTTAATTATCAGATCTATTTTGTGGTTTAAGTTGCAATAAGTTTTTGTGCAAACTTATTCACCCCCCGCCCCTCAGTTTGTTGCATTATTGCCAGCAATTGGTATCAAAGCTAGATCCTTCAGAAGAAGCTTTACCACTTGAGGAGATCGGGGATGGCAACCTTTGGTTTCAAGAAGGATAGTCCAAGATTTGATAGAACGAACTACACTCTCTGGAAAAGATGGATGCAATGTCATTTGAGATGGATTGGAGAAGATTACTGGAAGATTACTAAGAATGTATATAATGTTCAACAAAATGGTCCTACTACTCCGGATAAAATAAAGGAAGCAGAATTCAATATCAGAGCCAACGAAGCACTGTTGAGTGCCTTTTCAATTCTGAAATGACTAATGTGATGGACTTAGAGACTGCTCATGAGATCTGGGTAAAGTTGGAGATCTTGCATGAAGGTGATAGTCATGTAAAGAATGATAAGTTGAAGAGCTTGAAGGGTAAATATGAGAACCTGAAGATGAGTGAAAATGAGAATATTACTTCTTTTATGCAGAAAGTGAATGAACTTGTGTGTGGAATCAGATGTGCTGGTGAAATTTTAGAAGAATTTGAGATTGTTGCTAAAGTGTTGAGATCCTTGCCTCCTACTTACAAACATAAAGTTGTTGCTATTGATGAGATCCAGACTGTGACAAATGTGACAAGAGACATGTTGATTAGTAAACTTGTTGCTTTTGAGCTGAGTGAGTTTCCAGACTCTCTTCCTAAGATTGAATCTGCATTCAAAGCTACTATTTTCAGGAAGCGGAGATATGATCTGAGAGAAAGTTATACAAGAGTATCTAGATATGAGAAATAGATGAAAGAGATGGAAGATGAAGAAAGAGAGCTTGAGGAGCTTGAAGCACTTATTGCCAGAAGATTGCCTAAAGGTGTCAGTAAGCATGAAGGAAATTTACCTCTCAAATGTTTTTCATGTAATAAGATGGGACATTTTGCATCAAGGTGTCCAGAAAGAGATAGAAATCCTATGAAGCCATTTAAACTATATAAGCCTAAATATTAGAAGAAGTGTTATTATGTTGTTGATGATGATGTGACAGATGATGAGTCGGATAAGGGTAATTAAAGAGATGAATTTGTGTTCCTAGCTATAAAGGAAGATGATCCTATAGCTATAGATTCTACAAGCTGCATTAATGAGGAGAAATATTTGGCTGCTAAAGTTGAGGAGAAATATGAATGGGTAATTGACAGTGGTTTCTCTCATCATATGACAGGTGATAAGAGTAAATTTGTGAACTTGGAAAGGTATGATGGTGGTATAGTAAGATTTGGTGATAACAAAGCTTGTGTAATCTGCGGTAGAGGTTCTATTTCTCTTGACGGTAAGCATAATATTGATGATGTATTGTATGTTGAAGGTTTAAAGCATAATCTTTTGAGTGTTGGTCAAATGGTTGATAAGGGATATAACTTGCAATTCAAGAATAGTAAATGTGAGATCTTGAGTAGCTCTAGAACTAAGATTGTATCAGGGACAAAGACTAAAGGTAATATCTTTCACTTGAATGTTGGTGGTAAAAGCTGTTTGATTGTTCAAATTGATGAAAGTTGGTTATGGAATAAAAGGATGTGGCATGTAAATTTTGATTGCATGGTTAAGATAAGTTCTACTCAGGCAGTGAGAGATCTATCGAAGTTAATAAAGCCTTATAATCTGATATGTAAGGAATGTCAATTAGGGAAGCAGACAAGAGTTACTTATAAGAGAAAACAATATAATTCTAATGGATTGTTGGATCTTGTGCATACTGATCTGTGTGATCCTTCTAGAGTAAGAATCTTGCAAGGTGACAAGTATTTCATGTTGTTGATTGATGATTATTCAAGGATGATGTGGGTTACCTTCTTAAGCGAGAAGTCTGAAGCGTTGGAGAAGTTCAAGATTTTCAAAGCTAGGGTTGAAAATGAGATTGGATTGAAGCTAAAATGTCTAAGATTTGATAGAGGTGGAGAATTCACTTCCAGTGAGTTTAATGCATACTGTGAAGAGCTTGGAGTTAAGAGACAATTATTTGCTCCTAGGACTCCACAACAAAATGGTGTTGTAGAGAGGAAGAATAGAATAGTTCAAGAAGCTGCGACCTTCTTAAGAGAGAAGTCTGAAGCGTTGGAGAAGTTCAAGATTTTCAAAGCTAGAGTTGAAAATGAGACTGGATTGAAGCTAAAATGTCTAAGATTTGATAGAGGTGGAGAATTCACTTCCAGTGAGTTTAATGCATACTGTGAAGAGCTTGGAGTTAAGAGACAATTATCTGCTCCTAGGACTCCACAACAGAATGGTGTTGTAGAGAGGAAGAATAGAATAGTTCAAGAAGCTGCTAGAACCATGATGATTGAAGGAAAAGTTCTACATGTATTTTGGAGAGAATCTGTGAGTACTGCAGTATACACTCTTAAACGAGTAAATGTCAAAGGTGATACCGGTAAGACTCCTTATGAGTTATAGTTTGGTCGTGCTCCACCTATTAGATATTTCAAAAAAAATGGTAGTAAATACTATATCAAAAGAGATGAAGATCTTGGAAAGTTTGATGCTAGATGTGATGAAGGAATTTTTCTTGGTTATTCTATTGAAAGTAAGGCCTACGGGTGTTATAATAAAGATTGTAAAAGATGGTTGAAATTGCTAATGTGAAGGTTGATGAAGATAATATAAGACATATTAGATCTCATGGATATGATTCTGATGATCAGGATACTAGTTCAGATAAAGGAAAGCTAGTGCAGACCCAAAGTCATGTTCAAATTGCTCTAGAAAATCCTGAGAATGAAGGTGCAGATGTTAATGTAGAAGAAAGACTTCAAGAACCTGAAATTCAAGAAAATCCTAAAACTCCCAAGTATGTAAGATTGAATCATTCATGAAATCAAATTATTAGTGATAAGAATAAAGGTGTGATGACTAGGAGAAGACTTGCTGAAGAAATTTGTTTGATTTCTAAGATTGAACCTAAGAATGTTGATGAATCTTGCAAAGATGAAAAATGGATTAAAGCTATGGAAGAAGAAATGAATCAAATTGAGCAAAATAATACACGGATTCTTGTTCCTAGACCTAATGATAAAAATGTAATTGGAACTAAATGGGTATTCCAGAATAAGTTGAATGAATAGGGTGAAGTTGTCTGGAATAAAAGTAGACTTGTTTGTAAGAGTTATTTATAGATGGAAGGAATTGACTATGAGCAGACTTTTTCTCTAGTACCTTGAATTGAAGCTGGTAGATTATTTATTGCCTATGTTGCTCACAAAGATTTCAAGGTTTATCAGATAGATGTCAAATCAACCTTTCTTAATGGAGAATTGGAAGAAAAAGTCTACATTAAGAAATCAGATGGATTTCAACTGACAGATGAAAAGGACATGGTTTGTCGGTTGAAAAAAAGCATTGTATGGACTAAAGCAAGCCCCTAGAGCCTGGTATGCCACATTGGATAAGTATTTGATGAAGCTTGGATTCAATAAAGGTACTGCTAACAGTAAGTTTTATTTCAAGATTGATCAGAATAATATCTTGATTGTTGAAGTTTTTGTTGATGACATTATCTTTGGAGGAAATGATTGCTTATTGTAGTCACGCAAATCTGTCCAGCTTAATTAAATAAATATTCGCTATTTATTTGATTAAAAATCCACTAGCCATCAATTAATTAAATTAATATTTAATTAATTCATCCCCAAACATTCTTCTATTAATTAAATAAATTATTCAATTTATTTTAATTAATTCATTAAATCAAATTCAAATCAATTAAATAAATAAAATCTATTTATTTAATAAAATCCCCTTTTCCTCTTTTAAATAAATTAAATAAAAAACATTTATTTAAATCATTATCCCCACCCCACTTGCATTTTCCTACAAATGCAACTTGCACACATTTATTGAAATAAATGAATTTTTATTTTAATAAAATCCTATTTTCCCTCACCCACCAAATCCAATTGCATTCCTAAATCCCCTTCTAGATTCTTCTAACCCCTTCCTAATTAGCCTAATCCATCCCCTAATTATTGTCACATTCCTAAGCAAAATGGAGTCACTTCTCAAAGACTCCAAAGTCTTTGAAAAGCATTTAATGTTTTGTGTGTTCAACAAATTAACCCCCAAAGTCTTCCAAGACCACTAATGGCTCTTACATGACCATTTATGGCTCTTACATAACCATTTATGGTTCTTTCAAACTTGTCTCCCCAAACATTTATTGTTTTGACCATATTCATCCTTTTCACATTTGCACAAGAATTTATCCATTGGATAAAAGCTTTATTCTTTGAATAAAGAGTTTATTCATTCAACTAACCTTGACTTTAACTCTCAAGGTCATATCAAGCATTTAATGCTTATTCCCTCCCCTCTCAACCTATCTCACATTGACACTTGTCATCCTGGGATTGGGTTGAAAGCCCTCACATGGATTTGAAATCATTCAATCCTGACCCTTGTTGAGATTGCTCAATCTCAACCATCCATTGCTCCATTTTTCCTATAAATAGAGCCCATTTCTTCATAATACTAGATCCTAAAAACTTGTATGCATTTAACCTATAGGCATTTTAGAGAGCATTTAGCATAGCAAACTCATGTATTGTCATTTTGGTTAAAATAAATCATTTTAGCATCAATAGCTTAATATTAGCTTTTCATTTTACATTTGGAGCACAATACTACAATCTCAATCCTCCATAAGCATCCAAAGTGCAAAAAGCTACTGAGAGCTACACTATTTTGGAACTTGGAGAGAAGAGGAACAAGGGAGAAGGAGCTAAGAGCATGCTAAGAGGCATTTGGAGATGCCTCATTATCTTTGTTTCGTTTGTTAGATATATTAGCATGATTTTAGTGTCTCTTTTGATATGTTTGTTTAGATTAGTTTTTGGTTAACTAACACTAACGATTTTCTTGTGTCTTGTGTTGTTTGTCATTGGCTGACCTTGTCCATTTAGCAAAGTATCACTTATATAAAAAAATTGTTGAAGAGATGCATAATGAATTCGAGATGTCTATGATTGGTGAAATGAAATTATTTCTAGGATTGCAAATTAATCAGTTGGATAAAGGTATTTAGATATCTTAGTCTAAGTATGTGACGGAATTGTTGAAGAAATTTGGTCTTGAAGATTCTAAACCTATTGGTTCACCTATGGTCATCGGATGTAAGCTAACAAAAGAAGATGACTCTCTGAAAGCTAATAAGACCAGATATAGATCTATGATTGGTGGTTTGTTGTATTTGAATCAGATTAGACCTAATATAATGAATGTTGTGTGTCATGTTGCTAGATTTCAAGTTGATCCTAAGGAATCTCATGTTACTACTATAAAAAAGGATATTCAAATATCTGAAAGGAATAGTTGATTTTAGTTAGTCGTATTCTAAGAATGATGACTTTACTTTGAGTGCTTTTATAGATGTTGATTAGGCAAGTGATGTCGATGACCGTAAAAGTACTACAAGTGGTGCATTCTTTTTGGGAAAGAAGTTGGTCTCTTGGGCAAGTAAGAAGTAGAATGTTATTTCCTTATCTACTGCAGAAGCTGAATAAGTTGTTGCTACTAGCAATTGTACTTAGGTAATCTGGATGAAGCATATGTTGAAGGATATAGGAGTTATCTATGGTGAGCCTATTTTTATATATTGTAATATTTCAAGTGCTATCAATATCTCAAAGAATTCGGTGTTGCATTCCAAGACAAAGCATAAACCAATCAAGTTTCATTTCTTGAGAGAGAAGGTGAATGAGAAAGAAGTTAGATTGGAGTATGTATCTATAAAGGAACATATTGCAGATATCTTTACAAAGCCTTTTCTTAAAGATACTTTTGAGCATCTCAAAGAGAAGTTAGGGGTAATTGCCCCTCCTAATGAGAACTAAGGTGCATGGATTTGCATCAGTCTGGTGAACTTCACATAGATATCTTATGCTCTGGATTGATGAGTGTGGTTTCTACTCGGGGGGGTAGTCAGTGTTGATGGTTCAGATGTTTAGATTTGTGGGGAGAGAATCCTAATTCCTGAACCTTTTTCATTGATGTCAAAGGGGGAGAGAAGCATGTGAAAAACTCTATAAGATATTAGAGAATTTTAAGATTTGAATTATTTGTCAAAGGGGGAGTTGATCCTTGTAAATTTGAGGGAGATTGCTGAGAGTTGATTTATTTTTTTGCATTGATTGTTTTTCACATTCATATGTTGCCATCAATGCCAAAGGGGAAGATTGTTGGATGCTACTAAGAAGATTATGAATGATGTGTTGTCATTGATGTCAACATATTCTTCTATGTATTCCAGTGTTGCATTTTGTTGGATGAGTTGGTTTAGCCTGTGTGTTGTAGATGATTTGATGCAGTTTAAAGGGTTTCTGTTATGTTGTCTATAGATGGTTCATTCCCATTTTTAGAGGTCTGCATGATGTTATGATCAATTTATGAGATCAGGTATTGAGGATGTTATGTAGTTGTTTATGTTATTCAGTATTCTAGTTTGTGCTTTGTATTGCTCCAAAATTTCTATAACTTTAGTTGTGGATGTGTGGGATGTGCTCTAGATGTTGATGTGTGTCCTCAGTTCGATTGGTTCATGGTTTGTAAATCCACAAACAAATCTTTCAGGTTGACAATCAATTATGTTGATGTTCTTGAGCTTCAGTAGTGAGATGATGATGATTTTGGCAATTCGAGTTGTTGTGATGCAATTCACATTGCTTATAAATGTCTCCAGATCATGTTCTATGCGTATTGGTGGTCCGCATTGATTATTGTGTGTGTTATTGAAGAATTTCCTTGTTCAGTGATGATCTTCATGTAATGCGACATTCTTGGTGGTTGTAGTGAGTTGCGAATGATCGATACGTAATTGTTGGAGGTGTTGCATGGATGTGGTATTGATTTGGGTCCAGACTATATCTTAGCCAACATTGCTTTGCTCCGCATGTATTGTTGTAGCGTGTGAGGATATTATTTTATAATTTGTATTGAGGGTTTGGTTGACCTTGAAATATAGGTTGAGGGTTTGTATAAATAAATATAATAATCATGTAAGATGTATGTTTGTGAGTGTCTGTGTTGTATCTGTAAGTGTATGGTCGATTTTTATGTGCGAACAAGTGATTTGATCTTTTGAAAGTGTAAAGGAGAGAAGAGAAGTGTTGTGGAGCAAACTCTGTTCTTAACTAGAACTGTACTCAAGCATGTGGAGATGCAATTTTCACAATTCATGTAATCTGGAATGTAGTCTAAATGTTTTTGTAAGTCAATGAGACTTCCTGTAAGGCAGTGAGCCTTCCCTAAAGGTTTTAGCCTTTCTGGGTTTCTTATTTGAGCAGTGAGCTCTAGGCACTGCGCTTGAATGCATGTGCATTCCCCATTGTAATATTCACACTTACTCCTAACAGGGTATTATTTCATTGTGGGTAGGTTCCCACCATGGTTTTTCCCTTAACCAGGTTTTCCACATCAAAAATCTTGGTGTTATGTGTGTTATTGATGTGGTGTTGTTTCATGGTTTAACTGTTAATTATCATATATGTTTTGTGGTTTAAGTTGCAGTAAGTTTTTGTGCAAATTGATTCACCACCCCCCGCCCCCTCCCCCTCTCAGTTTGCTACATTGTTGCCAAAAATAAGTGCACTCAATTATCCTTTTATCAATGGTGAATGTTTTCTCCCATCCTCGATCATCATAGTCTTGGTCTTGGGATCATATACTTTTGTAACAACTCTAACTAGATCAACATTTACAAACACATTGGGAACAACCATTTTTCCCATTTTGTAAGTCTAGATATTTCTCACAAGGACCTTGTCTTTAGCCTTGTTGTAGCACCTTTAAACAATTGGAAGCCTGATGGGGTGATGATTAGATCTCTACAACTATTGCAATCATCAATTAAGAAATCATTTAGGGCACTTGTCCCTCTAGCCTTTTTACTAGTTTTCAAAGAAACATACAATTGTTTGATAATATCAACTTGATAATCTCATTTTCTTTTCTTACCATTATCCTTCATTGTCTCAACCATTTTTACTAGGGCTATTTTTTGAAAGTAGGGCTCCTAAGTTATAAGCTAGGATCTCAAAGACAGAACCCTGGGTGATTTATAATTATGCTCAATTCAAACCTTAATTGAGACTAGAAGTCCCTAAATTCTCTTTCAATATTATGAGGAGACAAATGGAAAGCATTGGTAGTCTAAGAAGGAAATGAAACTCAATTGTTCGATATGATCAAGAAACCTTAATTTGCAAAAGTAATGGCAGAACTACAACTTGAAACCCTCATGCACGAACACTTTTGAAGATAATTGGACTTTGAAAATGATAATTCATTACAACTAAATGAATAAAAGCACGCAATTCTGCCTTTATGTCTATGAATGTTCACCATTAATGCACACAAGCAAATAGATAGCATGGTAGGCTTTGTATATTTTTTTAATTTAAAACTTGTGCATGTTCGCAAGTTCGTTGTTTGACCACTTTAAAGAATGTCCAAAAATTTGAGAACCCCCCCTTGAAAAAAGGTATAAAATCTTGATGAATTTTAGAAATATGCACAACTACACAACCAAAAATTTTGCATTGTTTTGATATGTAGGCTCTAGTTGTATAAAATGTCAATGGTAGAATCGACATTGCATGGGTGTAGAGAAAGTAACTTCATCATGAGAAATTTGTGCAAGCTCACAAAATTCATTGAGTCGTTGATCTTTAAACCTTTATATCATTTTCAAATACCTTGTGCATTGTTGCACATGTTTGTTCTTAACCCACAAAGGTTATATGTGCAAACAATAGTTATTTGTTGATTTCATTAAATAAATAATAGTGGTTTGTTTTCTCACTTTAGAAATATGCACAATTGCACAGCGAATAGTTATTCATTACTTTGTCATGTAGGATCCACTTGTATAAAGTTTCCACGGCGGAGTCAACATTGCGTGTGTGCAAAGAAAAATCTTCTTTTATCATGAGAAATTTGTGCAAGCGTGCAATTCATCTAGATCGTTGATTTTTAAAAATAAGCAAACCTTTATATCCTTAGCGAATACCTTGTACGTTGTTGTGTGGCTTTGTTCCTAGGCCCACAAACCAGAGAACCAATAGTTATTCATTGGTTGGGCATGCGAGTGCCAAGTGTGTACTAGTGTAGGTGCCTGCATTACAACTTGGGTGTAACCGCGTAATACACTAGGGTAGGGGAAAGGACCCAGTAGTTGAGCATGTTCCAATTGTTGTGAGGGTTGTTGATACCTTTTGTTCCAAAAATTGAACAAATAAAACCTATTGTTTGAAACAAAAAATATCAATTTTTGTTAGGAAATGTACCAACAGTTGTTAGGAAATGTACCAATAGTTGTTAAGAAATGTACTAATATTGTAAAAAGTAACCAATCAGGTGATGCCACATCGGCTGCACAACTATTGGGGTCTCTAATGCACGCCTATTGGTCTCACTTTTTTTGGGGGTTGTTTTGGACACCTTGGCAAAAAGCATGCTGATGTGGCATCATATTTGATGATGTGGCCCTGAAACCTTAGTTATAAGCAGGGGACTTGCCAAGTAAGCTGCTGTAAAAAAATCGGAGTGATTCAAAATTTCCAAGTAGGATTTTGAGAAGCGTGAAGTTAGGGTGCACGACTACTGGGTCCTTTCCCCTAGTTGATCTTCAAAAACCTAAATGCAAAATAAGTAGCTCTAAAAGTGTTGCACTAGTGCATAGATAGTAGGTTTTAAATGCACAAACGCACAACCAAAGGGAGCAAAGATTAAGTTTTGGTTGTATCATAGCAAATTGGTTGTATCATAGCTTCAGTTCGGAATTGAACCTACATCATTAATATTCAATCGACTAATAGTTCTTAGTTTTATAAATTGTGTGCAAGTGTACATGTCGCATGGTGGGGTGAGTGATCAATGTGCGTAGTTGCACAACCAATCACAACAAATTCTAAATCTCTTTGTAAATTGTATTTTAATTTTTTTAACTCATTTTCTCCATCAATTATTTTGAGACCATATTATTCAACAATTCTATTTTTATGCACTATAATTTTAAATTAAAATTTATGAAATTAAATTAATGTTTTATATAAAACGAAAGTGATGTTATACATAAAATTAAATTGATGTTTGATACATGATTTAAAATAATATAAATGATATATATAAGATATTTGGGATCTCTTACATATAGTATTAGAAACTAGTAAAACTATAAAATTAAATAGTATAATCTTATAAAATTAGATAGAATATATTTATAAAATGAAAGTGATGTTATACATAAAATAAAATTGATGTTCGATATATGAATTAAAATAATATAAAAGATATATATAAGAAATTTGGGATCTCTGGTATAGTATCAAAAAACTTTTAATCGTATATGATAAATTAACTAGATAACCAAGAAAACAGGTGGATGTAAATATAAATTCTAAATATTATCTTTTCTCTATTGTAATTCGCAAATAAAATTTATTAATTACAAGAAATAGGAAAGGTCAATGTCACCAAATGCCTTGTAGAAGTAAATTCAACAGTCTCAAGTCTGTGTCGAGTAAATAGTAGTCACTTTAAAGTAACTCTGCAACCTCGTGACATTGAGGTGGGATTGCTTTCATAAATTTGCAATATGAAATCCTTGCATGATGCAATAAAAAGGTGGCACTTGTCTCAATTCTAGTAACACTATGTAGGAAATTGGTTTTGTCAAAGCTTCAGCCTGGAATTGAACCTACGTCATTGATATTTGATCATCTAACGGTGCATGCAAATATAAATTTTAAATATTATCGATTTTGTATTGCAATTTGTAAATAACATTATAACATTAATTAATTATTCATAAATTAAAATAAAAAGGGACGGTTGGAACTGCCAAATTCCTTGTAGAGGTACATTCAACAGTCACATCAAATAATAGTCTCAAGTTTGCATCAAGTATATGGTAGTCACATCAATTAATTTCACAACATCCTACCAATACTTTGATGCGAGAACAGTTCCATAAAATCATGATATGAAATCCATGTGCAATGTAACAGAAAGGTGGCACTTGTCTCAATTAATTAATTCACATGACAAGTGATTTGACTAATGCAAAATCATTTATGACAACTTGCGTGAATTACAAGTCGTCATACTGGCTTACTATGACTTAATCAACCTTAAATCCTTAAACAATTTGAATTTAATATACTTCTATCTAGTTTTGTACCAATTTATAAAATTGAAGCAACTAAGTTAATGCAAACAAATATTTTCTTGTGGATTAAACTCGTGTGATCTAAATGCATTTCAACTTTAAATTTTCAAGGTTTCCTTTGCCAAATGTAAAACTAGCTAGAGTTTCATGTCTACATTTGACAAACACTTTAGTCACGGACATGCCAATTAGGGTGAGAATAGTTTTGAGGAAAAAGGCCTTCCTAGGATCAATTTCAGACATGCATCTAAAATACATTTTTAAAATTGACATAGATTTTCTGATATAGGCAATAAAATGGATGCTGGGAGATGAGTTTCTGGTTTTAGAAACCAGATATAGAGTTAACATGAACATGTCCTCTCGCTTTGTAGTGTCTCTCCTTGACTTAGGAGAGGATAAGGATAATGTGTTACAATTGAGTGAGGAAATGATCAAAGAGGACTTTTTAGGTGGTTTGGACGACGTAGTGGAGGTGGCCTAGCTTAAGGTTGGGGTGCCTTTACCTCAAGATATCAAAATATATCATGAGACCTAGGCTCTAGTGCACTAGTACTAGTTCTTAGAAGGTTTTCGACAAACTACCTTGTCTATGCATCGCAATAAAGCATGTAGCGTGTCGATTCCTAAAGAAGCTACTTGTCATAGAGCCCATCAACAAGAAGATGTAGATTAACAAATTCATGGCTTAAGTTGTTGCAGAAGAAGGGTATTTTTGAGATGTCTTAATGTCCTCTGTGTGTTCTTTGCTTAATGGGTTTTGGTCACTCTCTAAGTTTGCTAATGCTAATTGGGTTTTTGTCTATTTTAGTCATTTTAAATTTCTTGAAATTTTGAATCTATTCACTCTGGGTAATATCCCAAGGATACTTAGTATTTTGTAAATTTCGACCAAATACAATAAAATTCTACTCATTTCAATTAGTAGTTTGACATCATAATAGTTTTTGGATTTATGTCACACAAATTACTTCATTTTTTAAGCCTTCAAATATAAAAATTTGAATAATTTGTTTAGTGTTTGAAACTCTCAAAACCACCTTAATCGAGTGATTTTAATCTTTCAAAGTCATGAACTTAAAGAAAAGATTGGCCCACTTCATTTCTGAAGCTTTAAAACACATAATTATAACCAAACCTATTCTCATTTATTTTTAGAGTGTTTAAATGCATATGTTAAACTAAAAATATGGACCAAAAATAGTAATAAATATATTGATTTTATATCGAAGCGCAATTCGGCAAGTAAAACTTTATAGTTTTGTATATTCATATAATTCACCAGTAAAATTGTTTTATTTATTTTATATCAAAGCGCATTTTGCCAAATAAAACTTTATATTTTTGTATATTTACATAATTCGTCCATAAAATTATTTTATTTGGTTTATATCAAATGCTTGATTCGCCAATATATATATATATATATATATATAAAGGAAGATAAATATTCGTCAATATTTTCTATTGATTTTGGCCGATTTCAAAAAACTTGCTAACCAAATTAATACTATGTTTCTATGAAAAATGATAAATTTCCAATAAAATCAAATGTTGTTTCTACAAGCAATGAAAAAATTGCCAAGATTTTATACCTTTTTTGCGAGGGGTGGGGAGTTTCTAAATTTTTGCGTTTATCCCAATTTATGCTTCTCCTCCTCACATATACAATGTACAACAAATGATTAGTTAATATTATCTAACAATAAAAAAGGGCAAACCAACTTCAACAACTATTAATGTGCTTGATATTATAGAAACAAGATTGTACAAAACCACCAAGTGCTATTACATAAAACGTGTCCCCCTCATTTACTTTTTGGTACTAAGTTTTACCTCTTGGTGTGAACTATTCTATTATTTAATATTTTTCCTAATGTTACATGCAACATACACGTGGCTCCAAGAATGTCTAACCCATGTGATGCATGCATCCTTAGATTCCCTAAGTGCACCATGAATAAATATTTACATTATAAACATTATTATTTTATTATTGTAGACACTTAAATTTGTCTGATTAATTCAATCAGATTAAAACTCCTAAGTCACTTGTATTAGTTGAATAATTCATATTATTCAATTAAAATCAAGTATCATGTTGGCTAGATTAATTTAATTAATGAAGCCATTCCCCTGGCCAATTAATTAATTAATCCCTCAATTAATTAATCCTCCTCTTTTCTTCTAATCCCTTGAATTAATTAATCTAATTAAGTAATTCGCCCTTTCCAATCCCTTGAATTAATTAATCTAATTAATTAATTTCCCCTTTCCAATCCCTCAAGTTAATTAATCCAATTAATTAATTCCCCCTTTTCATCCCCTTATTTGAATTAATTTAATTAAAATAATCCCATTTAAGTCACATGTCTCCTAACCACCTAACTAACCCTCCTTCTAACCTAACCTCCAATCTAACCTTTGGGTTCTAACCAACCCTATCCTCCCAAACTAACCTTATCCTATCCTATCCTAACCTCCCCTCACATGTGTGCACACACACATAATTCCCTATTTTCCTTAATATTAGGAAATTGTAACCTATTTTGGGTGGCTTCCTCCCAAAATGGATATGTGTCCTTAAGGACACTTGTCAAGCCCCTTTTTGACACTTGGCCCTCTAAGGGACACTTGTCCTCCCTTGCTGAGCTACTTGTCCTGTTTGAGGACAAGTGTGGAATCCTATTCCACATGGAACCCTTAGGATTGCCACTTGTCCTCCTTGAGGAAAAGTGTTGCATTTTCCCAATCCCCTCCTTTCCTCCCTTTCCTATTTAATCCCCCTTCTTTTTCAAGCAAATCCTCCACTTTCATCCACTCATAATGCCATAATGCAGGATTTTATCCACCTTTTTGCAATCACACCCTCATAATGCCAAATTCCATCCTCAGATCCCCTCATCCAATCTTCACATCTTGAATCCAATTAGCATAATCACACATCATGGAGCAATATTGAGTAGTTGTTGCGTCAATAATCACACATCTGACCATGGGATAATCAAATCAAGAAGCTGAATAGAGTACATATTATTGGTTTTGTATTTCATTTATGCTTTATTCATTTCTTTCTAACATTCCAATCTTGAGGTGTTTGAGCTAATTTTGTTTGGTTGGTTGTGATCGCAAGTATTTCAATCTTCTACATTTGAGCACGATTTTCCATCACACAATGACATAAGATGTACAACATGTCTTTCCCAACAGCTAAGAGAACTAAGAAAACCATCCCCAATAAAATGATCTTGTAATTAAATAATCAATAAATTGTTAGGATTAGGTTTTCCATTCACCTTGTAAATCCCAAGTCTTACAAATTGTATTTAGTTATGTAGATGACAAATAATATAGTCTTTCAAAATCATGAAATGGGTTAAGATGGATCCATGTGAAAGAGAACTTTATTTATTATTTATTCGTCTCTAAGATATCTTAATTATTGTATAAAAGACATTTGATATGGAGGTTACATAAAATTGGTCAAAATTGAGAGTTGTAGGACCTTCATTATTTGTTGTTATGACAAAGTAATCAAAAGCCTCATGGAATGCCTAGGATTGAGATATTGGTCAATTTGAACATGGCGATAGAATCTATGACACATTATCCATAAGAAGGTTTTAAGATACATAAGAGTTGTAAGGGGAGTTAGTTACTATTTTCAAGCGGCTTGACCATGACACATTGGATGTTTTCTATGGCTCATGGTTTTGGGAAACGACTTATGGTTCATTATTACAAATTTTCCAATATATAAGAGTCTTGGGATAGTGGATGCATGTTCTCTTTTGTATGTACACTTATATGCTATCATATTATTGTTAAACTAAAGAGATGGCTATATTATATTGATGTATTTTGTTTGATTATTAATACAAGCTTGGGTGCCTTTGGTGGTGTATATTTTTCCCACAAGTGTATTCGCATGAAGATCTCTAGTGTTATATGTATAATTTTATGATTTTGCCAATTTCTACTTGCTTCTTCATTGTTTCATTGTTATTTTTTATTAGCTTAACCAAAGTGTAATTGGGTTCAAACACTTGATTATTAATATTCTTATTGTGTTATTTACCCTATATTTCAACACAGAGAAACCCAAAGCCAAGCTATCAATGATACTTTGAAGGGCTTGGATATACTAGTGAGTCATTTCTCATTGCCCCCTAGACCCTTGACTCTAGAAACAATATCTTTATGGCTCAAATTATATCATCTTTGGAAAGTGAAAATAGGGTTAAGAGACTAGATGCTTCCAAACCCATTCCATAAGATAACACATAGCACATTGATATTGTGCCAAATCTTGGTAGAACATGACGAGTTCTAGTTACTCCATATACATGGCCTAATAATATTATTGCAACGTCACCATCTCATCTATCTACTCATGAAAAAGGATAACACTTACATCCAAAAACCCTTCCTCTAAATTATCACAAAGAAAAACATTTTCCTTGCTTGACATAATCCTACTTAAGATCCATTCCTTAAATTTTGGAGCTAGAACCCTAACACTCAACTTGTTAAAGAAATATTTCATGATAGTCACTCTGATTTGGAGAATGCTAGTGTTGACTAGCCCATATGTCCCAAAAATCTCTTTCACATTTTTTGGTTTAGTCATGTAGAGGATGATAAAGGCTTTCTTCAAGTACCAATTAGAGACACTCAAACAACCTTTCCATGGGGGTAGGTCACAATGGTGAAAACCATAAATACAATTGGAAAATAAAAAACACCATTTGAAATAGACCAACTTATAAAATGACACCAAACCATGATTGTGAAAGGGGCAAGGAATTTTGTAGTAAACAATAAATTACATGTTTATGTTGAACACACACCAGATGCTAAGAGGGGGGGTGAATCAACATAAATTAAAATTTTGGACTTCAATCTTACAAAACTAGTTTATTCCAATTGAGTACATCAAGTAGCTTTTAAATAAAAACACCATAAATCATCCACACAAGAACACCAATATTTTATACATGGAAAACCCAAACTAGAAAAAACCACAGTGAGTATTAAATCACAAAATAAATCCACCATATAGAAATGTTTACAAAAGGAAGCTTACTGCTCTAGACTTGTTGTCCAAGGCTAACTACTCTTGGGGCAAGATATAAAGAGGGACTTGCACACTGAAACTAACAACAACAGGGCAAGATACAGATTTACAATGTTTTAAAAAAAACAATATGTACAAAAGCATCTTTTTGTGTTGATCACAGTTCCTGATATAACACAAATTAGACTTGACAAAATATCTATACCATCGAGTCTTTGAATAGTTGACCTTATACCAATTGATATTTCTGCATCACTTACATCATCATCCTTACATTAAATCGCACAATCAATTATTGTTGTATTTCACATTCAAACATCCATTTCATCTATCCCGTATATGTACATATATACCAATCTGGAACAATCTGTTAGAGTTTCAAGCAGATCCGAAGAAAATATGAACTAACAATTATATGTAGATTTAAATACAAAAGATAAAGAAATAAAACAGGACACTGATAACACAGAGATTTAACGTGGTTCACCCAGAATGGGTTACATCCACCATACACAGCCGTCCAATCTTTCTTATTATCCAACAAAAACAGTACATCAACCTTGCAATGCCTTAAGCATCCCAGCCGCTTATAACATGCATTTTTAGGGCAACAAACAAAGTCGGCCTTTTTTTGGGTTTTATTACAATGTCGGTTTTCATCAACAAAAAAATGGCAAAAAAAATTTCTCGGGGGCTGTTGCCCCCGAACCCCTACAGCGGGCTTCGCCCGCTTTCCCGGGGCCAGGCCCGACGAGGATACGTGCTGAGTGTATAGTACTTTGTTGATCAATCGCCACATATCAACAATCTCCCACTTGGAGACTGATCAAGCTCCACACCAGACACAATCATCTTCACCAAGTCGACCACAAAAAGAGATTGTAACGTGTCTACATACTCCTAACCCAAAATATGTAATCAAACCTAAGATGTGAAATGTATTGACCTTAATCTAGACCAAAAATAAAACCAACTAAAAATCTTTGGACCAAAAAGAAACACCTAGATCATTTACTAATACATGAAAAACTATATTGGTGAACTTCAATGACATAATCTATACACAAAACTCTTCTAAATCAAAACATGAACACTTTGGATCAAAACACAGCTTCCAAACCCAAAACATTGCTTCTGGTCTACTTCCAGATTTTATACTACTTCTGGATGAAAGGGGTTAGCATCAATGACAAGATAAAGGCATATTTGTAATAATCTCCCCCTTTGTCATTGATGGTAACACCTGTCGACTAGCCTTGCCAATCCGATTATCAAAATTTTATTTTGTCTTAGTATACAATACACCTTTCTCTCCCCCTTTGCCATCAAAGACAAAGGATACAAAGGACTCCCCCTAAGAAAAATAATCCATATACACAAGATTAAATTTACAACTAGAAGAAATTAAGCAAATTGAAGAATCAGAGCAATGGCTTCACTGTGCACTGACTGCAATTGTTGTAGAACAACATTCCAATCTATATCCACATAATCAAGTACCTTGATTTGACTTTCCATTTCTAAAATACATTTTCTGCATCTTCACAACTTGATGGAGGTGAGATAGCAGTAGACAACTCATTTGCATTCCTTGTCACTTTTAACATTCTAGATATGTGAATTTCAACTGTGTCACACAATCTATCAAAGTCTTACTTAATTGCTTCCTTTTGAACATTCCATAGCTCCAAATCCTTGTCCAACTGATAAATTTTCACCCTTTTTGCACCATCTTCATTTGTTCGGGGGTCAAAATTCTTTGAAATATCTAGGATTGCTTGTTTTGTATCTGAAATCCTTTTATGAACATCTACAATGGCCTTTAACCAAGACAAACTAACTTTGAATGTCTCTATTGCTTGATCTATGCTAACATCAAGTGAGGCTATCTTTTCCTTCAGCCTGACATGAGTTTTTGTACATTTGATTTGTAGTGATTGCAATCTCTTAGATGTCATCCTCTTCTTTGCATACTTAGCAAGTCTCTCTTCAAAATTCACTACACCTACTTTTAGCTTATTGAAAGCATTTCTCATTTGCCTTTCATCATTCCAAGGTTCTATTTTAACTTCTGGAAGTTTCTCATGGAGAAACTTCAACATATCCTCAACTAAAACTCTTGAAATATAGCTTTTCTTTCTAGCTTCAAAGAGTAAAGAATTACCAACTAATAACATTTGATGTGGAGATACCATATCAATATCCAATTGACCTTGTGAGACAAGAACTTCTAACAACTCAGGTGAAATATCAGATTTAGAGACAACGACCGATAGAACTACTAAAGTCTTTTCAGACTCAACTCCTTTCACTTTTTCCTTAGGTCTTCCTTCTCCTTCTGCTTTTGCATTCTCTCCTTCAGAAGCACTTCCATAAGGCTGTAATAAAGAATCTAAGGCATTATCTATTTGTGAATCTTCTAGGTTTTCAAACACATTGTTAGGCTCTTGTTCAATCCCTTTCTCTTTTTCTCTCTCCGCCTCTTTATCAGAAACATCTACAATAAATGAAACCATTTTTGGTTCATTTATAAGCTCATCTACTCTGGATATTGGAGTAACACAACTTCCACTAGGTTCACCCAAATTAGTTTTCTTTGAGATCTTCTATGGATGAGAAGATAGTGAGATGATAACTTTTTATGCAACTTCTTTTGCAATATCATCCATTTGTCTTCTTATTCTTTCAATGTCCTCTGGGTCATTACCCATGATAAGATTAACTCTTTCTTTAGTGTGAAAACAAATGTTCACATCTTGTTGAACCTTCAATCGAGCTTCTTTGCTCAAAGGACTACATACATTATCCATTGCAAAAATTCTAAAATTTTATTCTTTAGTCATTGCATCTTGTCTTTTCTCCACTAAAATCTCATAAAGCTCTTTTGGAATTTCATCTTTAATCTCCTTCAATGTTTTGTCAAACAGAATCATGTATCTAATCATGAATTTTTGCATGATATCCTTATTCATTGGTTCAAATTCATCATAGGTTTCTAAAATATAACTCAAATATTGATTGTCAACAAGAGCATTAACCAAGCTTTCCAAGTTCAAGACTTCTACCTTTGGATTCTCCTCTTTCTCTATAGACTTCCTCTTTCCTTGACTGAAGGACAATCCTCTTTTCTGCTTCTTTACCAGAGGTTCTTTCACAGAAGTCTCTTCAAACTTCACTTTCCTAGGGCTCATTACAAGTCTTTCCTTTTTCTGCCTTCTCATCGATGCTCTCATCTATTTCCTCTACTTTTCTCTGAGCTTTTGTTTTCCTCCTATGTTTCCTTTTCTTGTCCAAAGATATACCTCCACTCTGCACACTTCCAGATACCTCTAAAACATTGGGCTTACCAGGTGATGACAATGATGCGGAATTAGACGTCTGGGGCACACATTTCTATGCAAATTCTGTAAGCCCCATTTTGGTAAATATCACATGCATTCTCTGATTCAAGGTTTTCATAGATTTTTCTTTCCTCATACTTTCTTCGATTTCCTCCACAGTTCCAAATCGGTCCTCTTCTGGATCCTTGTCCAAATTATTCACGTGCTCAATATTTCCTATTGCCATCTCATCAGATACCTTGTACGGTAGCTTCGAAATCCGCCAAACATGTGGTTCCACTGCAATAATATAACAATTGTCCCTACTAACAACCAAAGTAAATGTGTCTTTGTATTGATTCACTAAGTTTGATGAAAACCTATATCTCTGTTGCATAGTCGATTGTAATTCCTTAAACCAACTACTGAAATCCCTTTGGTATTTCTTGTCATCTAGCATACATATTCTCACATAATCACCCATTTGCATCCCTAACAGAGATGTCTTCTCCCATACAATGTTATCTCTACCAGGGAGTTCATTTAAGAACATGAAAGCTAAACAAATTGTCAATGATCCAAACTTGAAGGGGTATTTGTTCTTCCTTGTTTTATTTAGGTTCTCCATTAATTCACCCAAAATAATCTCTCACACAAATCAAAGGATTTGTTGCATACCACGATTCTGAATGTCATATGAATAGCTATTATTGTAGTTGTACCTTCTCGATTCTGAAAATAAATTTTGTACGCCAAACATTTTGTTGCAAGCTTCACTCCAAGATTATTGATATTTTCAATAGTCATTTCTCTTCCATCACATTTTTCTCTTGTTAGAGTGGTAACAATATCATTCTTCACAAATTGCTTAGTAGGAACTTCACCCAATTGATAAAGATTGGTTAGGGTTTGGAGAACATCTTTCATAATCCAGTAGGGTTTGTCAAGATACATTGCGTCTCTGTGAATTCAACTTAAAATTATTCTAATCCATTCAATCTCATCAGAAAAATCAGGAAAGACTCTCCAAATGTCTAATCCAACTGCTCCAATATTTTTATATTCTTTGTTTAGAGTTACACCATCATCCTTAGTTACTTTTTCCCATAGGTAATTGAATTGTAGATGAATTACCTCTTCCATTCAAGCATGATTGTAGGCATGCACATCTTCAGAATATAGACAATGAGCAGGCACCCATGAAAATGCTCCATCTTTATTGGTCAACATCGTGATGAGTGGATATGGCTTCAATACGGGTTGAAGCTTCAAAGAAGGATCAACAACAACTAGAATTCACATACCACAAACTTAGGGTTTTCTTTGCGCAACGCACTGAGCTCCTCTTCACACTATAATTCCTTAGGCTTTGTTCTCGCAAGTGATCAAATATTCAAGTTCCTTAATATGTTTTCTTTTAGGCAGATAGACATTAATGACAAGTGTACTTACCAAAACAACTTTCCCTTTTTGACGTTCTTTTTCGGTAACACCATAAAACTCTTTAAAGCACCAAAAAACTATCTTTTGAATTTTTGCTTCAAATTTAAGGGGGTGCAATTTTTTTCTTTCAAGTCTCCCCCTTAGTCCAACAAACAAATTCAATTTCCAAAGGGAGCAACACCATGAGTCAGTGTTGGCACAAATTCTGTATTCTGCTCAATCTTTTCATCAGATTTCTTTACCTACATCTTTTCCTTCTCAAGGCTAACGTCCACTTTCTTTGTCACTCTAAAAGACATATTAAATCTGTTTCTATAATCTCTTTCCATATGGCCTACTTTGTTGCAATTGTAGCAAACTGGACTCCTCTGATGATTTCCATACCTTCCGTTACTTTTGGATCTATTAGATGCTCTGTATTCAAATTCTTTTATGCCCATATCTATTATAGGAGTAACATATTCCATGAAATAATTGTCCAACATTTGTATTTTTGTATCCATTCCAAATGATCCTGGTCCTACACTCGTTTGCTTTATGTCCAAACTTGTTGCATGAATAAAATCTTATCACATTAGGTTGATTTATTATCTGACTTCTACATTCACTAGCTCTATGTCCATATCTATTGCAAATAAATCAATTAGCCTTAAAAGTGTACCTGTTAGAAACCGGAGGAGACTTCCAGACATTCTAAACCGGAGGATCGTTGTTATTCTCTTTCCCTATAGAACATTCTCATTCTTCATATCCCAAGCCTTCTTTATCTTTACTTTGTTTTTGAGTACTAAGTACCTTTAATCTTTAGGCCTTTATCAATATGTTCCTTTGCCACCTTTAATACATTTCTCAACTTATGCACCTCTTACTTAAGTTTAATACAATCCTCTATGTTTGCTATTCAACTTTGTATCAAGATCATCCATTTGCTTTCTTCCTTCATCCAACAACTTTCTCAGGTGAGCAATCCTGTCTTCAACTTTCTTCAGTTTAAATCCGTTCTCATCCAGATCTACAAGAGAAGATCTTAGTTCTCCTTCCATATCAACTACACCTTCACATTCATAGTAATTTTGTTCCATGGCATCCATGTCATTTAGTTCTTCAAACATAGTGTTCAATACTCCAAATCTACCTCAAGCGGTTAAGCTTACTCAAGAGGAACCAAACTTTGATACTAATTGTTGAACACACACTAGATGTTGAGAGGGGGGGTGAGTCAACATAAATTAATTTGTTTTGGACTGCAATCTTACAAAAACTAATTTATTCCAATTGAGTACATCAAGTAGATTTTACTGGAAAATTGGAGGAATTGATTATGTGTTGCATTGATGTTTGTCATTGATGTCAACACTAGCTTGTTTGGTTGTCTATCGGGTTCTGGCAGAGTGCTTGGATCGTAGTGTTGATTTGGAGACTATCTCCGGTATTCTTAGGTATGTTCAGTTTGGTGGAATTGGTTTGGTTCGGTTATTCATGTGGTTCAGATGCATGTCACATTCAGTTGGTTCAGGATTTGGTGATTCGGAAGCTATCATATGTTCTAGTAAGCCTTTTGGTTACCAGTAAGGGTTTTACCGATAGAGCTTTGTTGAAGATCTTTTGATGGATTCGATAAGTGGTGTTGGTGTGGCTTCTAGAAGGTTTTTGGGATGCTGATGGTTATCATGTTCATGTTCCATTTGATCGATGGTGTTGCATTTAGCACCAGACCTAATGCTATTCTGTTAGCTTATGGACTGGTTTATGTAACGTGGTGGTGGATGTTGCCGATGCGTTACCGGTTGGATTTATTGTTTGGTTAATGTTATTTTGGTCTTAGGCCGACTTGGATTATCATTGGTTTGTGGGTTTATGTAATGGATTTATTGAATTATCTTTTAGGTGGCCGACCTAATTGTTTAGGTCCCGGGTTGGTATAAATATGATGTAAGATCTCTTTGTAGATCATAGGAAGATTACGGTCAAGGATGGTGATGTGATTATTTGTGTGAAAATAATGTAATCATATGCAGAGGATTTGGTCAATCATAGGTGATCGAATTGGGTTTGTGTAAGAGGTTTAAGACCTTCAGTATTGAGCTTAACTAGAATTGTACTCAGGCATAGGAGATGCTATTCTAGCAGTTCAATCTTATTTCCGGATTGTGGTTCAAAGATCTTTTGTAGTCAGTGAGGCTCCTTTTGTGATGAGCAGTACACTCTAGGTTGTTGGCCTTCCTGCATATGCATGCCCCTTATTGTAATATTTATTCATCTGATCAGTGGATAGATATTGTGGGTCTCTAATCCCACCGTGGTTTTTCCTCATTGCGGTTTTCCACATATAAATATGTGGTGTTATGGTGTTCATCTTTGTGGTTGCATTATTACTTATTGTTATCTACTTTTATGTATACCAGTTACTAAGTTGTTGCGTTAATAAGGTTAAATTTAATCATTCTAGGGGAACACTGATTCACCCCCCCTCCCCCCCCACCTCTCAGTGTTCTTGGATTCCAACAATTGGTATTAGAGTGTGGTGCCTTAGAATAATTCTAACAACTCGAGGTAGATATTGAATCTAGAATCTATGGAGATGTGTTTGAGGAAGGAACTTCAAGTAGCACTTGAAGACTATGATGCTAAAAGGTTGAGGAACATGAAGCTACAAGATGAGCTGAGATATGCGAAGGAATTCATCTTTACTCTTCAAGAGAGGTTGTCATCTGCCCAAGCCAAAAGGAAAGAACTTTGTGATCAATTACAAAATTGAGATGATGAAGGGAAGAATGCTTTAAAGGAACTATGTCAGAAGCTGAGTCAAGAAAATGGTGTGATGAAGAATGAAATGCAAGCCTTAACCATGAGGATGTCCAAGGAGATTAAAGATTGAAAGAAGAATGAAGAAAATATTGCTAAAAATCTAAAAGGCAGATCTAAAGAATGCATTAGGTTGGCACATAAGAATGATATATTGAGAACTGAATTGGTGCAATCACATAACAATGAGCAAGAATTGGAGAGATTGATGATAGTCCTAAGAGGTGATCTGGATGCTGCAAATGAGTACAAAGATAAGTTTAAGGTCAATTCTGCAAAGCTTGATGAATTATTGAAGAATCAAAGGGACACTAGAGACACTAGAGGTCTTGGATTTGAGCATGGAAAAAGCTCTGGTACTGCAAATCAGGATGATACATACGGTCAGAAGAACAATCAAGAGAATCCACTAGTCAACCGGAATTAGAGGTCATCAGTAAGGCAATCCAATGCACACAAATTTAATGGTAGATGCTTTGTTTGCAATAAGTTTGGTCATATGGCAAGTCAATGTATAAATAGATTCAATCAATTCAGGTATTGGTCAGTATTTCAATTGCAAAAAGTATGATCATAGGACAACATATTGTAGAATGAATGTAAAATATCATGCATGTGGAAAGTTTGGACATATAGCTAATCAATGTAGGTCAAGAAATAATCAAGGTTACAATAAGGCAATTCCGAAGAACAATGTCACTTGTTATGCGTGCAACAAAGTAGGACACATTGCTAAATTTTATAGAAGCAAGAACCTACCGGCAAGAAATGACAAATTAAATGAGAAGGGAAAGCAAAAATTTGATGATGTTCGGAAGGAGCATGAGAAGAAGTGGATTAGAAAGTCTGAGGATCATCCAGCTGAAGAATATACCCTGGTTACTCAACCAACAAAACAGAATGTTCCTGCACCTGCAGGAAACTCATCCAGTAACAAAGGCAGATGCCTTGGGGGAGGCAAATTGATGACAGATCTTGCATTGCCCCCGGTAGTGGTCTAAAAGCCTATTTCAGACTTTGGAGTAGTTAGTTTGAAGGTTAACCGACAAAGATTTATTGGATCTTGGATCTGGTTTGGTTTATCGGTAAGTCACATTATGAGTTATGGTTTGGTCATACACCTACAGTTAAGTACTTCAGAATCTTTGGTAATGAATTGGAAACTTTCCTAGATGTGATGAAGGGATATTTCTTGGTTATTCAAATGAAAGCAAAGCATATAGATGTTATAACAAAAGATTGCTGAGAATTGTGGAGAGTGCTAATGTCAAGGAGGATGAGTAGCACATAGGTCAAATAAGAACTTATGCGAGAGAACCAGAAGTGAAAATGATCATAACTGATCCGATAACACCTATACCGGAACAAAATGTTGAGCTAGTTACCCCGACAGTATTAGAAAATTCAAAAGTAACTGAAGATCAGTGCAAAGAAACAGAAAGTCAGAAGACTCCTAGGTATGTAAGGTTGAATCATTTAGAAGATCAGATCATTGGAGACAAGAGAAAAAGAGTGATGACAAGGAGAAGGTTGGCAGATGATGAGGTATGCTTAATTTATCAAATTGAACCGACATCAGTAGATGAATCATGCAAGGATGAATGTTGGATGAAAGCTATGAAAGAGGAATTGGATCAGACAGAAAAGAACAACACACGGACTTTAGTTTCCCGATCTAAAAATATTAATGTTATTGGAACTAAATGGGTTTTTAGGAATAAATTGAATGAAGATGGACAAGTTGTGAGGAACAAGGCTTGATTGGTCTGCAAAGGATATTCTCAGAAGGAAGGAATTGATTATGATGAATCCTTGCTCCGGTAGCTAGGATTTTTTGGTATGGTTTATAGTTTATGATGACTTTACACTACATGCATATTCAAATACGGATTGGGTTGAAGATATAGGTAACCGGAAAAACACATCTAGTGAAGTTTTCTTTCTTGGAACGAAACTTGTTTCATGGATCATCAAGGAACAATCATGTACTTCTTTATCTACTATTGAAGTTGAGTATATTGATAGTTGTACACAAGTTCTATGGATGAACCAAATGTTGAAAGATATAAGGGTGGATTATAATGAACCGGTAGTTATTCATTGTGATAACTCTACTGCTATTGTCATATCAAAGAATCCGATATTTCATTCTAAGAGAAAGCACATATCAGTCAAATATAAATTTTTGAAGGAAAAGGTGGAAGCAAATGAAGTCAAACTGGTTTATGTGAACACTAAAGAACAGATTGCAAATACCTTCACTAAACCTTTGCCCAATGAATCATTTGAGTACTTTAGAGATAGATTGGGGGTCTTTGCCCCTCCGATAGAGACTTAAGTGATGTTGATTCGCATTAGTCCGATATGCATTATCAAAACTATCATTCATTCCAGATTGATGAGTTGGTGCCACTACTTTGGGGAAGTAGTCAGTTGTGTGGTTCAGAGGATCTATGGTTTTTCTTTGATGTTTATGTCAGATTTCTGGCATTGATGTCAAAGGAGGAGAGATATACATGTGAAAAACATAGCTTAAACGTGATATCAGTCAAAGGGGGAGGAATAAAATTTTAGATTGGTTGTATCCCACTGGGGGAGTTTGGTTCAGGTCTATGGATGGTTAATTGGTATAGAGATTATTGGTTCAGAACTTCATTGATATATCATTTGTGGGAGATTGTTGGATGTCTTCCATTGGGGGAGACTTGTTTGGCATTTCTTGGCACTTGGATGTTTTTCACGTCTAGTGTTGCCATCAATGCCAAAGGGGGAGATTGTTGGCAATTTGGAGGAAATGATTATGTGTTGCATTGATGTTTGTCATTGATGTCAACACTAGCTTGTTTGGTTTTCTATCGGGTTCTAGTAGAGTGCTTGGATTATGGTGTTGATATGGAGACTATCTCTGGTATTCTCTGGTATGTTCAATTTGGTGGAATTGGTTTGGTTTGGTTATTTATGTGGTTCAGATGCATGTCACATTTAGTTGGTTCAGGATTTGGTGATCCAGAAGATATAATATGTTCTAGTAAGTCTTTTGGTTACCGGTAAGGGTTTTACTAGCATAGCTTTGTTGAAGATCTTTTGATGGATTCGATAAGTGGTGTTGGTGCGAATTCTAGAAGATTTTCGGGATGCTGATGGTTATCATGTTCATGTTCCAGTTGATCGATGGTGTTGCATTTAGCACCAGACCTAATGCTATTATGTTAGGTTATGGACCGGTTTATGTAACGTGTTGGTGGATTATCCCAATGCGTTACTGGTTGGATTTATTGTTTGGCTAATGTTGTTTCGGTCTTAGGCCAACTTGGATTATCATTGGTTTGCGGGTTTATGTAATTGATTTATTGTATTATCTTTTAGGTGGCCAACCTAATTGTTTAGGTCCCGGGTTGGTATAAATATGATGTAAGATCTCTTTGTAGATCGTAGGAAGATTACAATCAAAGATGGTGATGCAATTATCTATGTGCGAATAATGTTGTAATCATATGCAGAGGATTTGGTCGATCATAGGTGATCGAATTGGGTTTGTGTAAGAGGTTTAAAACCTCTGGTATTTAGTTTAACCAGAATTGTACTCAGGCATAGGAGATGCTATTCTAGCAGTTCAATCTTATTTCTGGATTGTGGTCCAAAGATATTTTGTAGTCAATGAGGATCCTTTTGTGATGAGTAGTGCACTCTAGGTTGTTGGCCTTCCTGCATGTGCATGCCCCTTATTGGAATATTTATTCATTTGATCAATGGATAGATAATGTGGGTCTCCAATCTCACCGTGGTTTTTCCTCATTGAGGTTTTCCACGTATAAATATGCGGTGTTATGGTGTTCATCTTTGTGGTTTCATTATTACTTATTGTTATCTGCTTTTATGTATACCTGTTGCTAAGTTGTTGTGTTAATAAGGTTAAATTTAATCATTTCAGGAGAACATTGATTCACCCCCCCCTCTCAGTGTTCTTGGATTCCAACAACTTTTAAACAAAAACACCATAAATCAACCACACAAGAACACCAATATTTTATATGTGAAAAATCCAAACCGGGAAAAACCACGGTGAGTATTAACTCACAAAATAAATCCACTATATACAAAAGGAAGCTCATTGCTTTGGACTTGTTGTCCAAGGTTAACTACTCTTGGGGCAAGATACAAAGAGAGACTTGTGCATTGAAACTAACTGCAATAGGGCAAGATACAGATTTACACTATTTAGAAAAAGAACTGTATGTACAAAAGCATTTCTGTATGCTGATCATAGTTCTTGATACAGCACAAATCGGACCTAACAAAATATCCGGACCACCGAGTCTTCAGATTGGTGACCTTATACCAATTGATATTTCTGCATCACTTACATCACGATCCTTAAATTAAATCGCACAATCAATTACTGTTGTATTTCACATTCACATATATTCATACATCAATTTCATCTATCCTACATTTGTACATATATACCAATCCGCAAAAATCATATTCACCAAGTCGGCCACAAAAAGATATTGTAACGTGTATGCACGCTCCTAACCCAAAATATACAATTAGACCTAAGATGTGAAATGTATTGACCTTAATCTAGACCAAAAATAAAACCAATTGAAAGCTCCAAACCAAAAAGAAACCCTAGATCATTAACTAATACACGAAAAAGTCTTCCGGTGAACTTCAACGACACAATCTATATATACACAAAACTCTTCTGGATCAAAACATGAACACTTTGGACCAAAACACATCTTCCGGACCTAAAATATTGCTTCTGGACTACTTTCAGATTCCGGACTACTTTCGGATCAAAGGGGTTGGCATCGATGACAAGATAAAGGCATATTTGTAATAGTTTTCAGCCTAAGCTTGTCTCTATTATTTATGAATTTTTAATGAGGGGAATTAGTGTAACATGTGGGCTTAACTCACATATTGCCTTAAACAACACATTAAATAATCAAGCATGCTAAAAAACACTTGAAAAGTGCTTCAAACATAATTGGATGAAAAAATATTGTTGGGAGAGTAGGGGGAGGAGGCAAAAAAAAAATATAGCACTAACTTTTCCAAGAGAATGGATATCCACTTGGAGATTAGTTGACATATTCACTTGTTCATTTAGATGATCACTATCTTTAGTAGAGAAGTGATGTTACACAATACTAGTGTTATCCATACAATTAGCCACACCTTTAGATAAATTAGATATAACTCTTGAAGAATCCTTTTCTACAATTAACTTCTTACATCTCAAAAAAGTCAACTTAAAGCAAGAGAACACACCAATCCTTCACATTAACCAAATTGAAATTACATCTAACAACTCTATTGAACTTTTAATTTAGAGAAAATCCTTACCTCTAACAAATCCATCAAAATTCAATTTCAATAACCTTTGAGAAAATTAAAAAAAACCTACCAAACAACTAAACACCAAAATTATTAACTATCCGTTGAATATTTGTGCGACAATGCCTCTACGTGCGAAAAAGCGATGCAATGCATCGACATCCTTTTTTGAGCGTTCTTATCCGCCGCGGGGAAATTACAGAGGCTTTGCAAATCATTTCGTTGTTTTGGCTAATAACTCTGGGACTGAGGATCTTGGTAGGATCATATCACGGACCCGCGATCAAGAAGCCTTCTTTGCAAAAACAAAATACTCTTTGGTTAATGCGGTTAGGGCTCCCTCCCCTCTTTACAAGGGCTAGGATTGGGATTGGCATTTGGTGAGCCGCATAAATAACAGGGTTTTAGGGCAACCAAATGGCCCCAAATGGAATTCCAGTCATTGTCGGGAGGAGGGTTTTGTAAAACTTAACCAGTCAAAGAGCTCCTCTGCTTACCATATTTTTCCTTCACGAAAACCTTTGGGTAAATTATCAGAGGATATGGAAACCCCTGGTTGTCACAATTCTAAGGAAGTCGAGCACCCAATGTCAGATCTACCTTCAAATTCCCTAACTTCTCCTAACGGGTTGGTCATTGAAATTGATAATCATACCCAGGCCAGGTATCAAATGCATTGCAGCGACAAAATGATCTTTGCTCGGTGGAAAGGTTGGGGGATCCCGTCTGAACAAATTGCCAACTGGGTGTCATCTTCCTTCAATAACCAGGTAAAAATTGACATCCATCCTGATAATTTCTTAGCTATTGAATGTGGTAATCAGAGTCTGAGAAATTCATTGTTAAACGGGGATATATTAACATTTAAGGGTCTAGGGTTTGATTGCTGGGAATGGCAACCTCTCTTTCTCCCATCTCAATTCAATTCCTGCATGGTTAATAGAGCAATTTCACTTGATAAATTTCCAGTAGAATTGTGAAATAAGGACTTTTTAAGAATAATAGGCAACAAAATAGGTAAATTTGTAGAAGTAAAAAAATCAGACCTAAGCTTCTTTAACCAGCTCTTAATTGTTAAAATGAATATTTACATTAAATCTTTAGAGCCTATAACTCTGAAATGCAATAAATCTTGTTTAACCCTAGAATTACCCTTTTATAATGGTTCTTTTGAAGATTCTATGCCAAGGAAGATCCCCTTCGAGAAACCTTTCCCTGAATCGTTGCTCATGTCTAATGGCGCACCATTCAGATTCGTGGAAGGAGGGGGTTTCACCCTAGAGGGCTATAAGATTGATAATAACCCTAATCTCACCTCAGACCTATACCCTCATAGCTCCCCTATTAAGCCCTCTCATTCCCCTCTTCCTCCACTACTAACTATAAATTCACCTATAGCTGACTCTCTTCTCAGGGATCGAGATCTGGAAGATGGTGAAATCAATGAGGTTATCCCTCAGAAAGAGTAGCTCGGTTTGACAAATATGTCATCATCTAGCTCTCTCATTCCACCAGAGAAGTTGAGTCCCTTGGGGTCTCCCCCTTTAATGGAACTAATTACCTCTGAGCAATTAGCAGTGATGGATAGGCTGTCCCCGGATCTAGGATTGGCATCCTTGCAGGATCAACCAATCTCTCTAGCCTCAAGATTGGAGGGCTTTGAGGAGGCAAAGGCTCGCTCTCCACCTTTGAAGGCTATTTCTGATACAATTGTAGAATCTGAGAGTGATTGATTGGCTAGGGAAGTTAACATCATTGCCAATTTTGTAGGGGAAGAAGTAGTAAACGACCTCATCGATCAATTGGTTGCTGAAATTTGTGATGATGAGGAGTTGGAAAGACAAAGGGATTTCTTAGTAAAAAATCTAGTGGATGTTACCAGAGCCAACTTAGAAACAGATGATCTATTTATAGCATTAGATAACTTAGAAAATGATAACTCAAATACTCTAGGCATTCTTAGCTCTGACAGAAGCAAAGACTCTCCTGACTGTGCTAAACACAGTAAGAGAAGAGGTAGGAGATCCCTTGCTGAACTAAGATCAAAGGATGGAGATGCCAAGGATTAGGCTAAAATATCTACTCTTTTTAATGCAGGGTAGGGGAAGTTCCTCCCCAGAGAGCCATGAAAATCATAACATGGAATGTTAGGGGTCTGAATGCCCCTAACAAACAACACATCTTAAAGTGCTACATCTCTGATTCTAAACTAGATATAATGTTAATCCAAGAAACCAAAATGAACTCCTCTGAGATAGTCCTTTTTGAGAAAAAAATAGGCGTTAGACAACTAAAGCACTCCCCTACTACAGGGGCCTCAGGGGGCTTAGCCATCATATGGGACTCTAGATTCATCTCATTTACACCTTTAGAGATTAAGAAAAACTGGATGGGAGGAGAAGTAGTAAGTTATAAAAATAACCTAAGATTCAAATTGATTAACGTTTACGGTCCTATCCAAAATAGGGATAAGGCTAGGGTGTGGGTGGAACTGGAGTTTTTCCTTAGAAGTTTCCCAAATTATGTATGCATCATTACGGGAGATTTCAATGCTATCACTAAGGTAGCAGACAAAAGAGGAGGCAGCAACAAACTTCCTCCAGCGGCTGTAGATTTCAATCATTGGATCAATAGGAACTCCTTGTTGGAAATCCAGACGACATAAAATGCCTTCACCTGGAACAATAGAAGGCTTGGTGTTTGTAACATTGCTGAGAAACTAGATAGGTTCTTTATCCATGGGGGGCTCTCGGAGCTTAACTTTACCCTGAATGCGAAACCCCTCCCTTTAGTAGGATCTAACCATTTCCCACTCCAACTAAACTTATTATCTGACCACTCCCCTAAAAAATGTCCCTTCAAATTTGAGAGCATGTGGTTCAGAGATGATAACTTTTTAAACTTAATTGAGAACTGGTGGAGAAGTTTTGTTTTCTCTGGTTCAAAGATGTTTATTATCACAAGCAAGTTAAAGCTTATCAAAAGGAAGCTCTTAGAATGGAATAGGACTAATTTTGGAAATATTTTCGATAAAAAACTCCTAATAGAAAATGATCTTAAGAATGTTAACATTGAGGTTCTTGAGAAGGGGATGGATGATCATCTCTTCCTCAAAGAAAAGGCTCTACTCTTTGAGTATGAAAAGACACTCTCAAATGAAGAGATCTTTTGGAAACAAAAATCGAGGGAGACTTGGTTGAGTGATGGGGACCGAAATACTAAGTTTTTCCACAATAGTACTAAGCAGAGGTGATGGGTCAATCGAATTTCTAAAATTAAGAATTGCCAGGGCTCCATCTTGTCTGAACCAGATGATGTTGCCTCCGAGGCAGCAAGGTTTTTTGATAAAATCTTAAACAATATTGAAGGCTCCAACCTTAGAGGCCAACTCAATATTATCAAGAATCTTCCAAAACTCATTAACGATGACCACAACAATATCCTGTCAAAGAAATTCTCTGAGGAGGAGGTTAAATCTGTCCTTATGAAGATGAATCCTGACAAGGCCCCGGGCTCGGATGGCTTCCCCACTAGCTTTTTCCAAAAATGTTGGGGTTTTATGGGGACAGAGATCACATACGCCTTAGAAGGTATTAGGAACTCTGGTAAGATTCTCAAAGAAATCAACAATCCCTTCTTAGCTCTCATCCCCAAAAAAGAGAATCCTGAAAGCTTTAATGACTTCAGACCAATAGCCCTTTGCAACACTTTGTACAAACTCTTAACCAAAACCCTAGCAGCCAGACTCCAGAATCTTCTTCACATTATCATTAGTGAAGAAAAAACTAGCTTCGTAGTAGATAGATCAATCTATGATGGGGTTATTATGGCCCAAGAGGTCATTCATTCGGTCCAGCTCAACAAGACCCTAAGTATTCTAGTCAAATTAGACACAAGCAAAGCTTATGACAAAGTTGATTGGCGCTTCCTATGTAAATGCTTGGAGGCCTTTGGATTTTCCAAATCCTGGATCAACCTAATCTTTGAATGTATATCCACCCCCAAATTCTCTGTCTTGGTTAATGGTTCCCCGAAAGGTTTCTTCAGTAGCTCGAGAGGGCTCAGGCAAGGAGATCCTATGTCCCCCTTCCTCTTCATCATCATGGTTGAAGCCCTAGGTAGATCCATCTCTAAGGCCAAAGAGGAAGGTGGGATCCAAGGAATCCCCATTACCTCC
The DNA here is from genome assembly GCF_030272615.1 of Cryptomeria japonica. Lineage (NCBI taxonomy): Eukaryota > Viridiplantae > Streptophyta > Pinopsida > Cupressales > Cupressaceae > Cryptomeria > Cryptomeria japonica. The sequence goes on from NC_081411.1 coordinate 482,751,693, forward strand.
GGCCTCCCTCCCTTTACCCACCAACAATTTGTTGACGACATGATGCTTTTTGGGCAGGGAAGTGTAAGGGAAGCTAGCACCTTCAAAGGCATCCTTAATTCCTATATGCTAGCCTCAGGTCAAGAGGTGAATCTGGCTAAGTCTGCAGTTTTTATGTTCAACATAGACCCCTCTTTAGGAAAAGTGATCTACAATGTCCTGGAGATTAGTGAAGGAACTCTTCCTTGCAAATACCTAGGCATTCCCCTTGACAAGGGTAGAAGACCCTCAAAATTATGGGACAACTTGGTGGATAAAATCAAGTCTAGGATTAACACTTGGAAAGGGAAATGGCTCTCATCTGCAGGTAGGACAACCTTGGTTAGATTGGTCTTGTCAGCTATGCCCATTTACTAGCTCTCCTGTCAATATTTATCTTCTTCTAAACTTGCAAAGCTCAACAAGCATCTTAGGACTTTCTTTTGGCAAGGTGCTAATGACAACCGTAAAATATCACTCATATCCTGGGACAAGATATGCAAACCTAAAGAAGAAGGAGGAGTTGGCATTAAAAACCTTCGTGATCAAGGCAAAGCCTTGGGTGCCAAGTTGGTCTAGAGAATGTTCAGAACCCCCCACCTCAAATGGGCTCGCTTGCTGCACCACAAATACCTTAATGGAGGGAATCCTATCCATATCTTCAGAGAAACCAACCCTCCCAAAGGGTCCTGCCTATGGAATTTTATGTTAGACTGTAGGACGATTGTCTCTGACAGACTTACTTGGAACCTGGGGTCTGGGGATAAAGCTCTTTTTTGGTCAGATTCATGGGGTGGGTATAAGGCTATTGATAATATCCACGACTTTGGTGCTACTTGTATCCTTCTTGAATCTCATAGAGGACCCCTGTTAAAAACTATATCTCCCCTTCAGAGGATGGGGCCGGTTGGTAGTGGATCGAGAAGGAAGATGAGGATATCCCGGTAAGGGATAAACAAAAACTTATGGCAATTCTTAAATCAAGGAACAATGCCTTAGGTCAAAATGAGGACAAGCTCGTCTGGGATGGCTCCCTAAGAGGAGAATACAATCCAAGGATGGGTACTCTCTCATCTCCAAATCATTTATAAGACCTATGACTGAGCTTCCCTTGAAACTTTGCTGGGATAAATACTGTCTGCCTAAGGCAGGTATCTTCTCTTGGCTTGCGGTTCAGAACAAGCTCCTAATTGCGGACAAATTTAGAAGAATGGGGTATGAGGGCCCTAGTAGATGTCCTCTTTGCAAGGCAGACGAGGAAGACACCAATCATATCCTCCTTAACTGCCCCTTTGCTCACAAATGTTGGATCTAGTTCACCAACAAACTTGAATGGTCTGCAGCCTTCCCCCAGACTATCTTTGGAATGCTCAAGGCATGGCCTCTCCTCAGGCGTGGCTATCTCTTTGAAGGTTTGTGGACAACTCTTCCTTCTTCCATTATGTGGGAACTATGGAAGGAGAGAAATAGACGTCTCTTTAAGAATGAAAAACTAGAGGTTCCCAGAATCATTAACAGGATAGAGTCAACTATCACTGAGCTCATGAACAACTGACTGTCATTAGG